>NW_011490575.1:31038-31627 GCF_000754665.1 Bison bison bison | reverse complement strand
CCCGTGTCTCTTGCATTGGCAGCTGGATTCTTTACCACTGTGCCACCTGGGAAGCCCATGTATATCTGTGCTGTCTAATATAGCAGCCACTGGCAACATGCTTTTTTTTGAAATTTAAGTCATTTACAATTAAATAAGATTAAACCATCAGTTTCTCAGTCTGACTGACCACATTTAAGTATTTATTAGTCACATGCAGTAAGCTGAGTCTCTACTGGACATCACAGATATAGAATGTTTCTATCATGGCAGAAAAGTTCTATTGGGCAGCACTGTTCTAGATAGCTCTTTAAACTAACATGAAAATCAAAAGACCTAATTCAACAAAGAAGTCATCTACAAATGAGCTAACCAACTGATCAAGTAAACAAATATTAAGCCCTGGTGGCTCTCAGATGGTCAAGAATCTGCTTGCAATGCAGGAGATACAGGAGACCTTGGTTCAATTCCCAGGTTGGGAAGATCCCCTGAAGAAGGAAATGGCAATCCACTCCAGTATTCTTGCCTGGAGAATTCCGTGGACAGAGGACCCTGGCAGGCTACAGTCCGTGGGATCGCAAGAGTCGCACATGACTGAGCAACTAACACT
>NW_011490575.1:30503-30938 GCF_000754665.1 Bison bison bison | reverse complement strand
AAAGAGTTTTCCCTCACACTACTGGTGAAATTAGAAAAATTACCCAAAATTTAAACTTACAATAACTTGGAAAACTACATGAAAATAAAGTAGGTATAACATGCATGTGTGCTCAGTCCCTCAGTCATGTCTGACTCCTTGTGACCCCATGGACTGTAGCCTGCCAGTCTCCTCTGTCCTTGGAATTTTCCAGACAAGAATATTGGAGTGGTTTGCCATTTCCTCCTCCAGGTAGTGGTGGTGGTTTAGTCACTAAGTCATGTCTGACTCTTGTGGTCTCATGGACTGTACCCTGCCAGGCTTCTCTGTCCATGGAATTCTCTAGGCAAGAATACTGGAGTGGTTTGGTTTCCTTCTCCAGGGGATCTTCCCAACTCAGGTATCAAACCTGGGTCTCCTGCACTGCAGGCGGATTCTTTACTGACTGAGCTACCA
>NW_011490575.1:29715-29910 GCF_000754665.1 Bison bison bison | reverse complement strand
GCCTGGAGAATTCCGTGGACAGAGGACCCTGGCAGGCTACAGTCCGTGGGATCGCAAGAGTCGCACATGACTGAGCAACTAACACTTTCACTTCCTAAGTATAAAAGGAATTTCTAACGTAAGTGGTAGGAAAGCTATGTTGCAGGCTGTCTGTACATACTTTAATGGATTAAACAAAATTAATGTAGAAGTTTC
>NW_011490575.1:29085-29615 GCF_000754665.1 Bison bison bison | reverse complement strand
CAAACTACAGAAAGTTTTAGGTACAGTTCTAATACCTATTTTGATTTTTCTTTTACCATAAATTATTGACTATAATTCCATGGACTAATTTCTCCATGAGAAAGCGTATTAACTCCTATTCTCAGATGCTGATCTTTCCTAATAAATATTTTAAGGGGTTTTTTAAAGCAATAAAAGCACATTCATTATGATAAGAAAAGGGTAATTTAAGTAGTGTACTTGCATATATAAACTCCAGGAACTGAGAGCATTAGATCATCTGCAAAACAGTTACTAAAACTTGTATCAATGTAACTTTACCTAACTATGGTAGAATCTGAGAGAAGAAAAAGGGGAGGGGGAGAGTTTTACAGACAAAAATCTGGATAACTCTCCCTGTGAAGACAGACAAGTCAATTAAAGATATATTCTAATCTTAACACTATAGCAAATTTAACATCAGAACACACCATCTACTTTCTTTAAACATTTAATCTCAGAATTCTTATGACACAATTTCATTAAAGGTACTAGAATTACTGTATGTACCA
>NW_011490575.1:28478-28985 GCF_000754665.1 Bison bison bison | reverse complement strand
CTATATTATAATCTATATATAGATTATATATAGAATATATATAGAATATATAACTATATTATAATCACTATAATAACACTACATTGTCAAATACCTATAAAGAAATTACTTAACTGATTCCATTATCAGGCCAACATGTCTAACTTTCTACATGGCAAATCTGTCTGTCCTAAATATGAAATCATTCAGTATAAAATTTCAGGGGACTTTAATAGCAATAGTAAAAAAAACAATCACAAAAGATTGACAAAATTTAACTATATTAGACTCTTAAACTTCTCAAAGTAAAAATATAAGTGATAAATTTAAAAGGCAAACAATAAACTGGAAAAATATCTTCTGTACTTATGACAAAGGATTAGTATCTTTATGATCTGATAAGCTCATAAAAGATTAAGAACCCAACACAAAAATATGATCAAATAATTCATAGAACATAAATAGTTAAATACACTTTGAGAAAATTTGACTTCTCTAGAGTCAAAGTGTAAATTAAGTGATATATCA
>NW_011490575.1:20274-28378 GCF_000754665.1 Bison bison bison | reverse complement strand
CAATCTTTAGTTATAAAAAGCTACAATAAATCCAACAAGAAGTGTGTTAGAAATACAAACATAAAAGAAACCCTAAAAATATACTGAGATAAATGATGCTTCTGGAAGAACCAGATCAAAATGAGAATGGTATCAGTTCTTGCTAACCTTATTTAATGAAATGTTGAAAAGACAGAACTTAAGTTGATTCCCCAGTTTTCTGGAACAGTAAATGTATAATACTATCTTTTTAAAAAAGATATCAAAATATACCATAAAGCAAAAGTACTTAAAAACACTGGCATAGGAATAGACACATATCAGCAGAAGAGAAAGCTAGGTTGAAAACAAACCCATATGGATATGGGAAATCAGAGTATGATAATGGTGGCATTTCAAATGAGTTGGGGAGAGACATAATGGCACAAATGGCTACCTATTTTCTAAAACTGAGATTCCTATTTTCATACCATATGAAACAATTAGAGATGGAGCCAAAAAATCTAGTAAAATAACAAACTATAAATGTAATAGAAGAAAATGGAAGAGAATTTTGGGATTAGGCCACCTAAGAAGCCATTTAGTGGCAGGGAATGAATATCTATACTTTACAGAGAGCACTTCAAATCAATTTTGAAAAGATAAACCTTGAAAGAAAAACATGTAAAAGATAGAACTGACAGTCCACAGAAGAAATATAAATGACCCAAAAAATGGGCAGAAGTACAACCTTATTAGTGATAAGGGAAATGGAAATTAAATGAGATAATCATATGGGTAAAAGTTATAAGGCTGATAATATCCAGCAGAGGTACAGGGAACTGGACACTCTCATACAATATTGGTACATATTATAGTACTTATTTCCAATGTTAAATGCATAGACTGTCACCTGCCATCACCATTTCTAAGATTTTATCCTATAGAATCACTTGCATAAGTACATAAGCACGTATGTATAGGGAAGATCAATGCAGTTTTATTTGTATGTGGAAAAAGTAGATATAGGTGTTTTTAAAACACTTTGTTTGTATTTATTTGGTTGCACTGGGTCTTAGTTGCAGAATGTGGGATCTAGTTCCCTCGCCAGGGATCAAAACCGGGGCCCCTGCATTGGGAGCGCAGTCTCAACCACTGGAGCATCAGGGAAGTCCCAAGGTGATTTTTTAAAGTAGAGAAATCTGTAAGTAAACTACAGTTCTATTTATTCTATGGGCTATAACACAACAATTAAAAAGAATGAGGTTGATCTGTATGCAGACAGAGAAGGGTGTCTGGTATCTCACAGAAAGAAAAAAACAAGTTGCACAGCGTCACCTCTATATATACTATGATGCCATTGTATTATGAACGGTGCATATATGGATACATATGTAAGAGTGTGTGTATCTAAGAAAGGTTCTGAGAAGATACACAAACCATTATTGGTAGTTACTCACAGAGTGTGATTCTGGGGTGAAGAGAGGGCTTTGTGAATTAATTTAATAGTACTATTGTACTATTTAAATTTTTTAACAATGTGTTTAAAAGAATTCGTAACATACAATGTGCTGAAAGGAGGGGGTAAAGTCAGCCACTGCTGACGGGAATATAATCTAGCACAATCTTTCTAGAAAGTAGCATGGCAGTGTGGATTGAGGACCTTAAAAAGATTAAACCTTTTGACCCCAGCAATATTATTTTGGGAAATTTATTCTGAAAATTATTTGCACATGAAAATGTGAGGAGGAAGCTAGTCACAGCACCTTTGTTTAAATTTTTCATGGTTGCTTACTGGTTTTTTTCCTATTCAGAACTGTGAAATATTTTACATTTTTTAAAGGTATCATTTTTAATAATAATTGTAAAAGAATTATCTGCATGAAAGAAGGAAAAATCTTCCTTTCCACCTTCCAATTCCAACTGCTCTGCACTCCCAGCTCTTGCCCTAATTTTCTTGCTTCCCTTTCTTCATATTCACTCCCTCCCTTCTCAAGGTACTACTGTTAAGTAGTATCTGATATTTCTTTTCTCAATCTCAAGGGTAGAGAGCTTGGTTTTGAATCCTGGACCTCTTGTCACAGACTTTGGGTCCTTGGACCTGAGACCTACCTCAGAGGGTTCCTGAATTAAAAGAGTTAAGGTACTTAATCTAGAACAGGGCCTGGCACATAAGACACGCTCAATAAATGTCAGCTGTTATTTTCTATGCATATGCAAATCCAAGCATACTGCTCTACATCTTGCCCTTTTCCATTTAATATATAAATGCAAATACCCAAAATATAAGACCTAACATTTGAGTTTTTACTATACCAGATGTGCTGTGCAGTTTACATGCATTATTTCATTTGCGTCTCGAAACTGCCCCATGAGGTTATATCAGTCATCATCCCCATCTCCCATTTTACAGAAGAAAAGTAAATTCAGAAAAGTTAAAATTATTTTGCCCAAGATCACAAAGCTGGGGAAGAGCAGAGCTGGGACAGACACATGTCAGTGAGTGACTTTATGTTCTAGAAGTATTAATACTGACTATCTAGGAAATAAACATTTTTATATGCTCCTGCAAGGTAGAAAACTGCTAGCTATACATATGCTTATGTATGCATATTAGTGCTCTTGAAGGACACAAAAGAAACTGATCCTAGATGTTGCCTTCAGCGAAAAAATTTGGAAACTGAGAAACAAGGACAAGGATGAGAGGAAAGCTGCCTTTCCAGTACTTAGTAAATCTATTCTATGCACCTAAACTTAAAAGGTTTTTAAAGACCTTGATACCACATTAGGATCTCCCTAAATTTCCATTTAATAAAAGTAATGGAGATTGGAAATTGCCAACATCCTGGGTGATTTCACTGTCCACAAGGACAATCCAAGCAACACGTAGTCATTCAGCTCCTTAATCTTCACTAATGTCCTCCATCAACCACCTAATCCCTATAATCACACCCAGATACCTCATAATCACCTAAAAGGATTCTCTCTCTGAAATCACTGCCTCATACCGTGGGACCACAGATGATTGCTTTCCTAAATAGTTTCATTCTCATTGTTCTCCAATCTTACCAGGACCTCCAGTCTATTAATTCCTTTCAGTTTATTTTTCTCTAGCAAATATTCTAAACTTCCTATCCCTTTACTTCTTGGTTGAACTCACTTGGAAAAAATCCTGATTCTGAATGAACCAACTAGCCACTCTCTCTGTGCTACACCCAGGATCCCGAGTTGCTGGAGGAAATGTCACACAAGCTGACAGCATCATTTTATAAATTCAGGGTTACTAACCTCAACTGCTCCAATAAGGTCTGGAAACTTTACACTTCTTTAGGTCAACTTTCTCCCCTGGTCTTCACAACTAGTATTTCAAAACTTTCTCCTTCAACTTCCAACCCTCACCCATCTCCCTACACTTTCCCCCACAGAGAAAACAGACCTAATAGGAACCACCTATCTTCCTTCTCTCCTATTACAGTAGAAAGGTTCTCCTTATCACAGGGCAGTTGTTCCACCTGCACTCAATCCTCCTCCTTGTACCTCCAATCTCTTCTTGTCCATTGAATCCTTTCTTGTAAGCATTAACAACTAATCTCCCTCCCCACAAAGGCCAACTAAGTGAAAGAAACCAAGCTGAAAAGGCTACATATTGTATGATTCCAAGTATATAACATTCTGGAAAAGGCAAAAGTATGGAAGATGGTACAGAGATTCTCAAATCTGATATTTCAAAACACAGTTCATGTTATATCAAGCTAACAGAACAGACTGAATTATATAGTATTTATCACTTTAAGTATTAGTAAAGTAGGTACTGAGCCACAGATGGCAAATGATCAATACACCACCAAAGGTATCAATTCCTCTTTGCTCTATAGACTAGTGCTGTACAATTCTCAAAGACAGTCCCTGAAATACAATCCTATTACCCCCACCATAAATTATAATCATTAAGTAGAACATATGTTTCCCATTAGAATAATGAAGTAAATGGAAGTTGTTTCTGACAAAGCATCCAGTATCTAATAAATTCAAGCTAGATAAACGTGATAAAAGTCTAAATTCAATAAATAGAAATTGCCATATTTTTAAATTGCAAAGTTATGCTCTCAAGTTCTACAATATGAGTATATACACACACTACATATGTCACTAATACAGGGAACCCCAATATGCTATAAAGTATACACCGAACCCAAATTTCAAATCAACTGTATCCTAAGTTTGAATTGTAGTATTCCTGCCAGTTCTACTAAAAGAAAAGTCCTCTCGAAAAGTATGAATTTAGATCTTCCTCATTAAAAAGTTTCTCAAAGCAAAACGGTGGTTAAAATTATTTCACTTTGTGTAGTCTGCAGTGACTTATCTCCACCACTAGATGGTACTATCAGCTTCAGAAACTGAGGGAATAAAAGGGGCGATGTCTATAGGACTCATTGTTGTCACCCTTAAATACCCTGCCCCAGTATGTTGATACACTTGCCAGATCATTAAGTCTCAATCCTTGGTTTACTGCATGTGCTCACTAAAATTTTGAAGAGAATCAAATAAATACATTGTTAAAATCTGAAGCAATGAAAGGTGAGAAAGCTTACTCTTAACCTTTCACTAAAGGTTTTTCAACTCAATTCTAGAATTAAATGAAAAAACTGAAGGAAAACACTATAAAGTTTATCAGTTGTACTTTATCAATCAAAAAAGATTCTGTTCTTATATTTGTCCAGTATCTTTATTAATAATAAGTTTTTGCTAAAGACAGTCTTTAACCAGCACTTCTAAAGTATTTAGATTAATCTGGTCCTAAAGGGAAAACAATACTATTTTGTATTATAAAACCAAGACCTAAGAAATCAAAAAGGGCCACAAATTTTAATGTGCTAACACTGATAATTAGGTAAGTCTTTATAAAAGAGACAACTTCTTAAAACAACAGGCTCAAATCATTCTTAATTCTAAGCAACATGCTCTCAGAAGCTAACAAAAACTTGAAAGATCTCTAATCTAAATGAAAGGATAGAACAATCTCAGATTAAATCTGAGCTTTTCATATTGCTAGTAAGAGTATCAAAACCATCTGTATGAGAAATTTGAAACAAGTCAGAATTCAGTTTCAGAACTTTCCCATACGTTTTAAAGACCAACTATACAGCTTGGCTAAGAATATATAAACATGACTGTTCTGGTTTTGTACAAATTTAAGTGGAAACAAACCATAAAATAATTTTAAAGGTTTGTATTTTAAAATTGATTATTTCTTATGAACATGTCTATATTAAGGGGAGTGAAAGTACTTCAGTGTGAATAAAAATTCAACAGAAAGGTTGTTTATCACAAAATGTACCAGTATTTCTAGTCCACATTTTCTTTATCTGACAGTAGCAAGGACTCTCTATAATTATTACCTTTACAACCCACTAACATAGTCACCTGAACACAGAAACCCATAACCACTGGCATCATTTCCCCCTAAAGATAAATATATTCTCCATGTACTCTTTACAGGAATTTAAGGTAAAAGTTTTCTTTAAAAATTCAGATCTTTTTCACTATTAGTTTAATGTAAACTTTTCACATTAGTTTATCCAAATGCTTTTCTCTTTTTTTCCCATTGTTCTGGTTCATTCATAACTTGAGTAATTTTTATAGTGCCTTAATTTAAAATGAACAAACATGTTCTCTATACTTAAGTATCTTCATTATAAATCTTAATAATAGGAATAAAAATTCATTTGCAGATATAATAAAACTGCTCTCAAAAGGCTTTGAACCTCTGTAGGAACTGGGTTAAGTATTCTTTAAAAAAAAAACAACTGAAGTATAGTTGATTTACAATGTTGTGAAAAATATGGAATGCTTCATGAATTTGCATGTCATGATTGCACAGGGGCCATGCTAATCTCCTCTGTATTGTTCCAATTTTAGTATATGTGCTGCTAAAGCAAACACCCGAGTGCTTTTCTTAATTCTTCAAATAGCATTCAATTTTAAGACACCTCTTGTGGTGAAAATATAGTATAATTCGCTCATATTTTACTCAAATTTCCTCTTGAAATTAAAAAGTAGCTGAATGACGTACCTTCAGAATTATGTGCAGTTTTCTTGTGTTTTCGACAATAAACCCTACAAGAAACGAAAAAATTAAAAATTACCAAGTAAACAAACCAACTCATTTTTCAAACTAAGAATGAGCAGTATACTTCACCCCATTCACTAGATTCCAAAAACCTTATCGTTAAACTTTCTATGCCATTTCTCGGAGCAGTCAATTCCCTACCAAAAACACCCTTTGCAACGGATGATGAGATGCTTGGAATCAGGCACAAGTTTTTTACAAAGACTTAAAGAAAGTATGACTTTAAGAAAGCTAAGAGAAGTTAAATAATTACATGTATATCCCTTGTGAAGGTTTCTCTCGTATCTGAGCTTTGTCATGCAACGCACAGTGGTAGTGGTATGTCCTGTGACAAGTCTTCACGTCACAACCGATTGTTGCTCCGGGACAATGGCACAAAGAGCACATCTACAGCAAAACAATAAAATAGTATTATGAGTGTGTGCTTTTGCTACAGCTATGATATCAGGTTAGAGGCATAGCAAATCTCTGTCAAGGAAAAGAAACTGGTTATTGAAAAGTTCTGTAACTAATATTGTTATTTTTCTTATATTTCTCACCTAGAAATAATTCAAATAAAATTCTACTGGGAGTATTTTGTCCCATGTTAAACAACGACAAAATTAATGGAATATTATTGATGCTACTGTTGTATTGTGGTCAAGAGAAAATCTGAAATGCTGCAGGAATGTAAACTGTGGACCTTTTCACAATCCAGATCTTCCTGGAAATGAGTAACTGGGGAAAATGGCTCATACCAGAAAAAACTGTCCTTCACATTTCCACTTATCAGGGAGAATTTTTAGAAAAGAAATCTCACATACTATTTGGGAACCTGGTAAAATCAATTTCAAGTGAGGGAGGGAAAGAAGATAAAAGAATTAGGTAGATTTTTAAATCCCTCAAGCCCTAAAAATATTCTATGATGTCAAACTGATTGTGAAAACATGCTCATCTATTTTAATTTAACCTGTTACTTACCTTTCACATCATGAATTCAAGCAAATAGATAAAACAGATGCTTTCAACATATTTTAATACAATTTACCTCTGACTTTACTGGATAATTCATATTGTTTAACTAGCTCACATTTAAATTTAGAAAAAAATTCTTTAAGAAAAGTACATAACGATGACTGTTAGTGGTTTTGATTACCATATCATAGTATACTGTACTATGGTGGTGGTTTAGTTGCTAAGTCAAGTCCAACTCTTGCGACCCCGTAGACTGGAGCCTGTCAGGCTCCTCCTCCATGGGATTCTCCAGGCAAGAATACTGGAGTGGGTTGCCATTTCCTTCTCCAGGGGATCTTCCCTACCAGGAATCAAACCCAGGTCTCCTGAATTGCAGGCAGATTCTTTACCCACTGAGCTACGAGGGAAGCCCATTATGAGTGGACTTTTAATGAGGCTCTCTCCTAAGCTATAAATGCCATGCCAAAATAAATTCACAGGAAGGTAAATCTTAAAAACTGTTCACTTTGTTTCTTGGTAGGGATGCCTCATTGGGAACTGTTCTCATTCCTCTTTACTTGGCCCCTAAGTAATTTTGGTGTACCAAGAGGCTAATGTAAATTCTAATAAAATACCTTCTATTTCTCTAAGCAAGTCAAACACTCAACCTTTCATTCAAGCTATCATTTAAAAAAGACTCCTATATAAGTCAGAAACAGAAACATTCTCAATACAGGTACTTCCCAGAAAACACGAGGGCCAGTGCCCATTATTAATGCTAAAGAAATACACCACTTCCTTAAATAAATACAGAAACTTCAAAGCAATACTGTAAAAAGAAACACTGTGCCAAATTATCAAGCAAGGCAAGTTGTTAAATCCTTTTGGGTGGCTTATAAATTGTTAAGGACATGGAACATTTGTACTCAGCTTATGAGGTTCTATTATTTTAGTAAATTATACTTCTAATTAAAAAAACATAGACTGATTATAGAAATTGCAGAAAACACAAAAGAGCACAAAGAAAATTAAAAAATCATTCATACCAACCAAGTGTAGACACCATTACAGTGTTGCAATGCT
>NW_011490575.1:16629-20085 GCF_000754665.1 Bison bison bison | reverse complement strand
ATTAAAAGTGTATATACTCTCTGATCCAGTATTTTTCCTTTTATTAACCTAGTCTACAAAAGAAATCAGACTTAATTTATATGCAATCATATTCACTGAAGAATTATTTAGAATAACTCCAAATGTAAAACCACCTGTGGAAAACAGCCATTGAAAAATGTTTAAATAAGTTATAGTACAACCATATGTAGGAATGTTCTTTACTCTTTTCAAAAACATTTTAATGGCATGGGAAAAGGTTTATGCATAATATCAAGTGAAAAAACAGGACACAAAGTTAGGTATGCAAATTATGACCCCAATTATGTTTATAACTTTATTCTTTGAAAATAGGTGAAAGTAAACACAGTGAAATGCTGAGTGAGTATCTCTAATTGGTTTTCTGTCTCATAATTTCCTATATTTTCTGATTTTTCTACAATGGGCAAATTACTTTTGTATATGAAAAATTATTTTAAAACCATTGGGAATACTCCAGCAAATGATTTCAATCCCCATCTCTCAGTTTATTGAGAATGAGAAGGAAACCAAATACCAAAATATATCAAAATGTGTTTTGGTTGGTTATAAATTCAAATCTGCCTAAAGTATAACCAGTTAACTACAGCAACTCAGGACAAATAAATTTTTTGAGTGAGAAAAAGCTTATTCTCATTTTTATTTTGTCAGTTTCTCTCAAGGAAGAAAGGAAAGAGGAAGATATACCAATAAAAATGTTTTCAGAGAGGAAGATTCTTCTCAAGGTTAGGAGTAGGAATTTTTCTTCATTAGAATTTATAGGAAAAAGAAAGAATTTACAAGATTTTATGCAGCATTCATATACCAGCAGATATTTCTGCTTGTAAATACATTCTGGGAAGGTATGAAGAAAATACCAAAATATTATCCAGAATAAAACTAAATATGAA
This sequence comes from Bison bison bison, assembly GCF_000754665.1. Classification (NCBI taxonomy): domain Eukaryota; kingdom Metazoa; phylum Chordata; class Mammalia; order Artiodactyla; family Bovidae; genus Bison; species Bison bison. The sequence goes on along the minus strand of NW_011490575.1, from coordinate 19,177 downwards.
ATGTAAATTTGCTTATATACCTGTGAGTACAGAATGGGAACACTACTGTTATGTTCAAGATATCATTGCTATGTTGCAACCCATATCATTGCTACGCTGAACCCTTGAACACCTATGGGACTTAAGATAGCGTATTCATTTTGGCTCTTACCATTTTACTTCTTTGTATGACTAATTATCTTTGTAAATGTATAGATTTTATCTACTGATTGCTTCTAGACCAAGTTTTTTGAAAGATAAACACTGTGACTACCATGTAGCACTCAATAAACATTTTGATTTTAAACTATGTTACTGAAAATTTTAATATCATATACCATATTTTTTTCTCATTCATGTTTTTAACATCTGCAGACTTGACTACTTATCTTCAAGTATGTCTAAAAAATATTTAAAAGTCTGATTTGAAAAGGTAAAATGGAGAACAATCCAGTTGAAGGGGCAGAGAATGAGCAGAGAGAATGAGGAAGAGATAAAAAGACAATTAAAGACATAAAAATCCCAATTAAAGTTTGGAAACTAGATAGGTGGCTAGTATTCTTTTCTTTTAAAAAAAAATATGGATAATAAAATAGAGAGGACTTCTACTGGAAAAAAAAAACAGTTGAATAATAGGAAAATAACCCCTGCCCTGACACAGCAAGGCACTACTAGCTGGCTGGACCAGAGTGATGTTATCCTGTGTTCCTCTTTACACACACCATTTATTTGCCCTTCAATCAGTTATAGGCTCTATTGGGCCCTCACCAGAAGTGTGTTAACCTGCCATTTAACATCATGCTTGCACTGCAGTCAGAGTGCTCTCAAATGTGGTGAAATGCAAGTTAACCTGATGGGAACACATTTTTCAAGGACAATGGTGGACTTCCTCCTTGAAAAAAGGTCTTTTCCCACATACCAAATACACATATCAAATATTCTGTTGAAGGCCAACTTCCTGTCTTCAGGATAGGTATAATGTCAATTCTCAGCTTATCCTGCCTATACCCTGATTTCAAGTTCTTTAAATAGAGGTGAAAATGTCTTTGTTGTTAATGATTTTTCTTTTACTTTTATCCCTCTATTCAGTTTGCTATCTAGTAGACCTAACAAATTCAACAATTTGTCTTCCAAAATAGAGAGATTAGAAAATAAGACTCAACAGATGTTTGCATAACATGGTATCTTTTTTAAAATTTTTAATAAAAATTACATATATTTAGGATATACAGCATGTTTTAATGTACATATACATAGTGAAATAATTACTATAGTTGAGCTAATTAACATACCCCTCTCTCCAATATAGTTGCCATTTTTTGGTGCATTGGTATAAGCCCCTGAAGTCTACTGTCAGCAAATTTCCAGGATACCACAGAGTATCATTAACTATGGTCATCATGTTGTACAACAGATCTCTAGACTTATTCATCCTACATTAAGTGCAACTTTGTACCTTTTGACAAACATCTCCCATTTCCCCGACTCCTCCTGCCCCTGGTAACCAGGGTTCTACTCTCTGGGAAGCTATACTATATTAATATTCAGTTGGGCCAGACAAGCAGAGTATCAAGGAGCTAATCCACAAACAAAAGAGGAACGAAGTCATGCATGAGAGTAGATGAACAGAACGGAAAGGACTATGACTTAGCTAAAGTCCTGCAGGAGCCCGAGGTTGGAACTTATCTGCTCCTCAGTCAGCTGATCAAGGCCAGGACTGAAATTCACTCTACAGAAGGAAGAAGTCTTAAGTAATAAAAAGACAAATACTGCTTTGTTAGTAGCTATGGGGGAAACACAGGGAAAAACTCAAGACCACAGACAGAGACAAGGAAAAACAAATGAGATGCCAACTTCTAGGACAGGTAGAAAGAAAAGGCTCTTGAAGACAAGTTCTAAGACTTAGTTTGCCCCGCTCAATTGCTGTGTATCTACTATGTATGTCAGTAACTGACCACAAGTGTATAGGTATAAATTCTCATAGCCAAGTAGTTACTAATCTCAAGACACTTGTTCCAAGAAAACTGCTACAAATGTACAGAGAATGCAACAGATTTCCAAAAAAAAAGTCTGTAGAGAAAAAAATACCAGAAGCACTTGGAGTTGGGACTAGGGTACCTAAGATATTTTCACAGGAGAGATGAGACAAAAATTAAGTGAGAGCAGTTTACCTTACACTAGTGTTTGTCACTTTGTATTTTTTTTTAATAACAGAAAACATTACCTCTAGTTATTAATAATAAAATAATTAGGTCTAAATGGAAAGCTAGAAAGCAAAACTGAACTCTTAAAGTTGTCTAAGTCATTTTAAAAATAACTTGATAGATTAGGACCTTAAATTCTCCAAGTGTTTCTAAAAAACAGGGCCACTGAAAAGTACTTTACTAGAGTGACAGACTAAATCTAAGCAGTTACTGAATAAATAATTTCAGAAGTCTTTTAGAAATCAGAGGGCAAGGAACTAATAATAAGTAAGCCTATCAAGCTCTTACTTAACCTAGTCTCCTGACCTTGCTCTCAATATCACATACTCCAACTCCATCCAACTTTATGAATCATCATTATTCTT
>NW_011490575.1:11868-16237 GCF_000754665.1 Bison bison bison | reverse complement strand
AGCACATGTGTCTCCTCGGACAATTCATTTCCGAGTGTTAGACAAGAGCCCAGTTTCAGGCCCTGGAAGGGGTCCCCCATCCTGCAACATTATGAGGAATATAAATTCTCTTATTGGAGCTTTTGAAATTTGTTTTACTTATCTGAAAGATTCAGATTCAGAGTTTTTCGGAGCTCAGATCTCTATGTTTAAGCTCTAAGATGTAGGTCTTACAGGCTGAGGGTACTCTAAAGTGCCATACTGCTTGCTATACTTAATCTGTGAACACCAAAAATCCATGCTCAAATAAGTACCAAGACATCCCCCCCAAATCAGACATAGATTCTTTTATATTATTGGTTAGGTTATCTTCCATTACCACAAGTAATTACATAATGACATAAATTTACAGTATTCTCAACTGCAAAGAAGTATTAAATGAAGGCAAAGGAGAAAAAAATTTGAATTTTTAAAATATTAATTTGTTCAGTAATAGCCAAAGACCTGATTTTCTCCACCATTAGACTTGAAGTTTCTCTTTGGCCTCACATTTATTCTCTTTAGTCACCTCCAAAGTAAAACAAAGTTATTTTTCTTTTTATAAATGACAGGTAAAATATCTGTGCACATTTAATCTGCATGCCATCATCCGAACTTTGAAAACAATTCACAGCTCTGTGAATACCTTCATGCTGCATGTACACTTAGTTACACAGGTGACGATGAAGCCAGGGAAATCTTCCGGAAAAAACTTACCTGTTTTCCCCCCAAAATACTCTAAGGCAAGCCCAATTCGGCCCATCTCCTGTCTTCACAAAGAAAGTTTTACTGGAACACAATCACACTCCCTTCTTTGGGTACTGTCTATAACTGCAACTGCAACAATATGGCTAGCAAAACCTTAAATATTAATTATCTAATCCTTTATACAAAGTGCGCCAACCCCTGTCCTAAGGCAATGATCCATAACTGAGTGCTCATCAAAAATCATTTGGGAACCTTTTTAAACCCACTCACCCTCCTTTCTGATTGCTGGTTAAGTATCCCTGATCTAAGGATTTAGTAGCACTATTAAGTCCGTGGGCATTTTGTGCTTCTTTGTATGTAGTAAGCAGTGGTAACATTCTATACACTTTGGGTGCTTCATTTTACCCTTAATGAATGCCAAATAAGCCACATACTCTAAATAGCACTGGAGGTGATATATGTATAATTATGGCTGATTTGCATTGTTGTATGGCAGAAACCAACACAACATTGTAAAGCAATTTTCTTCCAATTAAAAAATAAATTTAAAACATAGCACTGGCATTTACTACTCTGTACTTGCTAAAAAGTACTTCCTCCTCCTTGAAACTGTTCCCTCTTTGAGTTCTACAGTATCATTTTCCCAGTGGAACACACTTTAAATGTCACTCTCTCTGAAGTCTTCTGATTTCTCAGGTAAAATTAATTATGGTCCTCTCTCCCAGATCTCCTGTGGCATTCTTTACATTCTAGGCTAAAGTACATGTATTCATGATCGCATACAAAGTGCCTAACATTGTGCTTGGTACAAAGTAGGTGCTTAATTAAGTATCTGATAAATGGACAGACAGATGATTTCTAGACTCTGGATAGAGGCTTTGAATACAATGCCTAAGGAAAACAACAAAAATTTAACACCCTACTGGGAGAGTGAAGGTTGAAGAAACATGGAAACGCCCTTGTTTGAGGCATACACAGCTCTTCACCATCCTGAACAAATAAGCAACCCGATCTTTCCTTCTAGATTTCTCTCATTCCTCTTCAAACAGCTAGAATTGCAAACAACACTAAAACACTGATTAACCAAAACAGAGGAATTTTATGCCTATACTCTTATCTCCATGGGCAATTTACACCTAGCCCATTATTAAAGCTTCACACTATTGTCCCATTGAAGCCCTTCCCTCCTTCAAATTCAGCCAATTAAGGAGTGCCCACTTAATAGAGTACAATTGAGCACAAATGAGATGTCAAGCACCGTGCTAAGTGTTTTCCATGCATTCCCCAGCCCCCACCCCCACTTAATCCTATGCTGGGCAAAAAGAATAGTCTTTGCTCTCCCAGAGCTCACAACACAGTGGAGAAGAAAGGCTTGCGCACGTGTAACAAATACAATGCAGGGTGTCAAACCCTGTGTCAAAGATGAAGGTCGAGTTGGACTCAAAAACCAGAGTTCTGAGAGGCAGCTAGGAGATGAATAACGTCAGTACATGCACAGCAGTGGGGGACAAGTGGAGGATATTCAGGAAACAGCTAGAATGAGATAGGGGATGAGATAAACAATGGAAATGGTGGGTTAAGTTATGCATTCTGAAGGGAAGATATTCTATAGGCAGAAAGGAATCAGTAAAGGTTTGGAGTCAGGGAGTGAGTGGTATTAGGTTATAAAGGTAGAGATCAAGTAATTACCAGCAGTATGCTGGAAGGATGGAAAGAGGAAGACTGGATATAGGGTCGCAATAAGAAAGAATGCTGAGACATCCCAGAAATAGAATCGATGTGAGTAATATGGAAGGAAGGTATAAAGGATTCAGAAAGAGAATCGGGTTTCAGGGCAGGGAGATGATGAACAGTGGAATAGACAGGTTGAGTTTAAGATGCCTGCAGGACATTCAGGTACAGCAGACAAGTATGCTGCCGTTATTGTATTTCATTTTCCACAATGTATATCACTTGTCTCCTGAAAAATCCTGCTTTGCCCTTCCCTTCCCTTCTTACCTGACTTGAAATCCTGTCTAACGTTTACAGACCCTGAAATCATCCCACCTTTCTCAATTCTAATCTATTACTGCCAGTCTCAGTGGCCCATTCTCATATAGTTAACCTATTTCATGGACTCATACTTTTTTTCCCTTTTAAATCTTACCATCTCTGGGATATAGTCTTAGCTACTTAAATTGGCATGACTCCTCCCACACAAAATAAAAAGGTGTATCTATAAATTGTCATACTGCAGATTCATATATGCAGATCATATCTAGATTATGATCTCTCAAAACCAGATATCCTGTTTCGCTGGGGTGCCAAGCACTCAACTGGTAGTGAGTAAACAACAAAGTCAATATGTAGAATTATAGAATTGGTCTTTTTATTTTCAGAGGCTACTAAAAATATCTTGCAAGTAACAGAGACTCAGAATATTCTTAGATAGTATGTAGGTAGGATTTTTGTTCTAAAAACTAACAATGCTATTAACAGACTATATTAATAGCAGCCTGATAATGTCCCAAATTCAGTATTATTTCCATCTTTATTAGAAAACTATTAAGCTTTAATTGTAAAATGTGATTTGGGGTTAGGGAGCTTAAAAACAGTCTAGTATAGCCTAGTGATTAAGAGTTCTGGCTTTGGAGTTAACTGGCCCTGGATTCAAATTCTAGCTCTGCCACTTACCAGCTATATGATCACAGTCAGGTTACTTCTCTGAGCCTCAGGTTCCTAATCTGTAAAGTGAGACTAAATACCTTCCTATCTCACAATATGACTGTGAGGATTAAAAAGGATCATGTATTTAAAGTACTTAGCCCAGTCCCTAGCACATACTAAATGTTCAATAAATGTTAGCTATCTCTGCTACTGAAGAAGAAAACAGGAAAAAATGTTCAGAGGATTTCTCAAGACGTGAGAAAAATTTAGTTTAAAAAGGAGAAAGTTTAGGAATGATCTGAGGATAGTTATCAAGTATATGAAGGACTTTTCATTCTTAACACAGGAAAAAAAATACTTCCCTTAATGGAAAGAGACAGACCTAGAATAAATGACTCTAAATTAAATGAGATATTTGATTTATATAGAAGGACGAATTTCTCAACTGTGAAGAGTGTTATATAATACTGGTCCTGTTTCAGCTTGCTTGGGTAGAATCACAATTTCTTAATATATTTAAATATAAGATAGACAAAAAAAAATCTGTTATATGGCTTGTAGGTAATCTTGCCTAAGGGGAAGGAAAGTGAAATGGCTTCTTAACCCCTTTCGGTCTTAAGAGTTCTTGATACATTTGACACAGGTACCAATTAAAACAGTTCATTATTTGATGTAGATATTTTTTTGGGGGGGAGATGGATTTTAGTTCCCTGACCAGGGCTCGAACCTGGGCCCAGCAGTGAAAGCGAGTTCTGATCACTGGGCTACCAGGGAATTCCCGCATAGATACTCTTAACGATCTCAACACCTAGCTCCATTCATCAAGAGTATGTTCTTCAATATTCCTCCCAAGTGTCTCCTTAAACAAAACGAAAACAGCAACAATAACTCATAATTTTACTTGGAAATTTGCATTTCTTGGCTAGATAGCTGGAGAATAAGAGTAAATGGTACAGATGTTGTATCTCCACATATGGATTCAACAGGAACTAGAAAC
>NW_011490575.1:11619-11768 GCF_000754665.1 Bison bison bison | reverse complement strand
AAAAGACTTTCAAATTATAAAAACCTTATATGCTGGCAAATGTCTCGATGTAAAAGAGATAAACATGTTCATGCAGAATGGCTTTTCTCTCCAATTCTTATGGCTGATGTGATAATCTTGGAAAGTGGACTATGGCAGCAAGAACACAG
>NW_011490575.1:9194-11519 GCF_000754665.1 Bison bison bison | reverse complement strand
CTTTCAAGACTCTGACGCGCCTGGCCACCTATATATTCACACCTTACATCCAAGCCTCTTCTCTCATGGTTTTCTTTGGGGCAAGCACGAGATACAGACTGGAACCTGCCTTAAAAGGACCTATGGACCAGCACTCTTGCCTTTCATTACTTTCAATGGATATTGACCCACTTCTCACCTAGAAATCTAGATGAAAAAGAGCCAGGGCAAACAGACTCACAAGATAAAACGCCTTAAAAAGTGAATTGTGCTTAGTTGCTCAGTTGTGTCCAACTCTTCGTGATCCCATGGACTGTAGTCCACCAGACTCCTCTGTCCATAGGAATTCTCCAATCAAGAATACTGGAGTGGGTTGCCATGCCTTCCTCCAGGGGATTCTGCCATATGGCAGGTGGATTCTTTACCATATGAGCCACCAGGGAAGCCCAAAAAGTCAATTAGGGAAGCTGATTATCTAGTTTTCACACAGTTTACCTACTTACATGAAACTCTTCACTTTTTGTCTTTCTTTCTGATTTATGCCCTTTTAATTGCTTAGATAAATCTACACAGGGAGAAGTAAAGAAGAAAACCAAAACCTGGAATTTTGGTTACTCAGCAATATTTCATGTAAAAATGATATAATGGAAGGGCCAAAACTAAGGGTAAAAAGGAGACTTAAAAATTATTTCAAAATTTAACATATAAATGCTACTCTAGTCCTAGGCCCTATGTAAATTATGCAAACCTGGCTCAAAAGTTCTCTCCTTCTGCCACTATTACTCAAGGCTGGATGCCCACAGCCTCAAAATTTAGGCTGCAGAACACCTTTCCTAAGGAACTTCCCTGGCAGTCCAATGGCTAAGACTCTGCTATATCACTGCCAAGGGAGCGGGTTCAATCCCTGGTTGGGGAGTGTCAAAAAAGAAGAAAAAAAAAAAAAAACCTTACCCTAAGGTAAAACTCTTTACATCTTCTCTAGCATGTTTTAGTTATGCAACATCACTGTATAGCAAGCAGTGATACAGCATTATCCATTTATACTGCTGGTAAAAATACAAATAAGGTAATGACTTGTCTAAAGTTACATAATGTATCAGTGGCAGCTATTAGCAAAACAGGCCTCATGAATTCTCAACCCAGTAGGCTTTTCATTAGCCTACCACAATGTTAGCAGGGTCTTATTATTACTTATGAACAATAACTACAACAGGGCTGCCATTTTTAAAATCTTAACTATGTGCAGGCACCATGCTAGGTCCTCTACAGTTTCTTTTTAATTCTCACAATATCCCTGGGAGGCAGGGACTGTCGTTATATCCTTTAGGCAGGTGAAGAAAACACGGCTTAGAGAAGTAAAGAACTTGTGCAGAGTCACCCACCTAGTCAGTAAGAGAGCTGGGATTCAAATCCCCGTCTGTTACTACAGCTTGTGGTCTTAACCTCCAGTACTGTTCTACTCCCTAGATCAAGGAATAAGCTTAGTTATGTATAACTCAGTAGGGCAAAAAAATTAACTCCCTACATCTTGCCATTAAAAATTAATCAAGACAATTTATAATAGTGAAATCTGTACAAAGTTCTGATGCTGTCTGCACAAAGGGGAAATTTTACCTAATTTAAGTAAATTAAATCTCCACTGAATTTAGCAATACTGATAGATGTATGTTGCTGCTTCTTATAAAAATAGGCATCGCATTTGTTAGTAACACAGTAACCTCAGGGACCAAAACTGCTCCCGTTCCGACTAGAGCAGCCGCATAGAATAACAACAATGCTAACAAGTCAGGGTGTAGACACGTTTTCCATGAATATTCATCAAGCCAAGGAAAAAACAATGGGTGATAAGGGTTACAGTACAACTAGTTTCGAGTTAGTAGTATTCTGTCTTTGTATCCAAATTGGTTTTTAAGGACTAGGAAATAAAAACATACTGCTCTGGTTCTCAAAACTCAGCAAGCACAGTAACATAAAGAAATCTAAAACCACCAAATGAAAAAAAGATCACATTTTTTTTTTTTTAATGGAGCATTCTAGTGTTATCTGCAGTTTTGGGGCTGGGAAAGATAAACGTTGTCATGGTTAAGGTCTCACTGCAACAACAACAAAAATGTCTGGCCTCTGAATTCCCATTTCTGCCTATAGTGACTCTAGAGTTTAAGACTATGCGAAGGGTTGACTCATTGGAAAAGACTCTGACGCTGGGAGGGATTGGGGGCAGGAGGAGAAGGAGACCACAGAGGATGAGATGGCTGGATGCCATCACTGACTTGATGGACCTGAGTCTCAGTGAACTCCGGGAGTTGGTGATGAACAGGGAGGCCTGGCGTGCTGCGATTCATGGGG
>NW_011490575.1:4117-7446 GCF_000754665.1 Bison bison bison | reverse complement strand
CTGCATGGATAAATAAAACATGAACAATGTGTGAAATTAAAATAGTCATCTGCTGACATAATTAATGAAAAATATTTTTCATGTATACCGGGGTGCCCCTTCAAAGAGACAAAGAATTATATATCTAAGAGCAGAGCAAAAACCATTGAGAACTACACAATATCCAGAGTGAACAGAACTCTTTAATTGCACAATTCTGTAAAGTTCACATATTGATAATCCAACAAATGAGAAATAAATTTTACATAACCATGACTTTGGAACACTTATTTTTAAAATTTGAGTTCTTTTCAAGTTTAAAAAAATCATTTATACATCTTTATTAGTTTTTGCTACTGTATTCCTTTTGCAAGTAAAGGAAAACTTAAGTTTTACCACAGTCTATTAAAAAACACAGACTTTAAGAACCAATCATTTATAAAAACAACTATGTTATCTGACTCTGAGATTTACTCCAAAAGTCTGCTTATTAAAGTTACAAACTGACAGTGGTGTTCTATATGCAGTAACTTTCATACTTAAATTAGTAATACTGTATAAAGGGTGGGAAATTTTTCTGAATGAGCCTTCAATTTAGTCAAAATTATAATTATAGGTAGTATAGTCAAACAAAAAAAGGGAAGAAAAGTTCTAACATGGAAGGTTTCAGATTTAGATCATCAGTCTCAACATGGATTCTTCAGAAGAACAAAAACAAATGTAAAATCAGTTACTTGAATTGTGCCGTTTTCCCAAATCAAAAGAACTAAGTAGCTCAGGACCTAGGTTACCATAACACACATTTCAACCAATAAAATCTCAATTTTTTATCTTAAAACTGACTAAATTCTTTCCATTCTTTCATATATTTGGACCTTTTCATAAAATGCTGAAAACATGGACTCACTAACACTACACAGTGTCTTTCTGAGGAGCGCTTGTTCACCAACAGAGCGGCAGCAGCTGGATGCCAGCAAGGTGGTAGCTGCAAACCATGCAGTGCTTCACAATATAAAAACACAAATACTGAAAAGTGAACATAAAGTCACAAAGAAACAGGTCTTCTCATCAATTTTTATCTAGGTTTTTCGGTGTAACGAAACTTCACAGGCCTTGACAGTCTCTACATTGATGGGTCTAACAAACTCTTAATGCTATCAACAATTTTAAATACCTCCCCCTTTCAAATGGCATCGGATACTTTACAACAGTACTGTATTCACAGCACTGGCTATAAACTGTGAAACTGATTGAAAACAGGCAGCAAATACTTTTAGGATTAAAGAAAAAAAAAAAGAACATAACAGAGAAACAAAAGAAACAAAAGGGGAAGTGTGTTTGCATTTGCTCAGGCAAATATGTGTTCAGTTGCTTTATCAAGAATATAGCTGCCAACATCTTTAGAATTAAACATGCAAAACACCAAAATTCATAAATAGCACCAGAATTTGCTACTCGGAGTTCTAAATTAGCTTTCTTTACTACTGTGCAATGAACAGTAAACACTCTGAAAGCACTGTAATGTATTCAGCATTTTTCCCAGTCATCCTTGGCCAGTTGAAAGGATGGCACCACTACAAATCCAATCTATACAGACATCTTAATGTGTAATTTCTGTACAACCCCAGCATAAGCTATAAAATCAGCTTAAGATAAATTCCTAGATTAGAAAATTCTTTATTCTTAAAATTAATTCTGAAAATGGTGTCCCTAAAATCTACCCATATTGAATTCTACCTCTTTCCGTTTATAAACAGATAAATGTCTCATCCTAATTTTGATATCTACTTTACTAGATATCAAAGACCCCAAAATCTAAAAGAGAAAAAAAAGTACACTTTATTTTGCATTCAAAAATATTCTAGTGTATCTTTTCTATAATCAGTTTAAATATAATTTGTTAAGTGAACAGAAACGCACACAAAAGTGCACCAAACCAATTAAAAACTTTCCCCAACGTGCAATGACTAAATGGATTTTTCCACTAAAATTCAAATAATGCATCTGTGCATATCTTGCTAATTTTTTTTAACAACCTCCTTGTAAAACATGAAGTGGAGAACATCATGGAAACAATGACTCCTAGCAAAAAATGTCTTTATCATAAAAATATAGATTTTTATCTAATGCTGTCACATTTGTGGTTTCTACTTAAGGAGAAAAAGGGCATTCCAAGGACCAATATTAAGTTCATAATGATCCATACAATACATGGCATTTTAGTTCTAGTCTAAAAGGTTTTTCCGGGCATGCAGAGATCAAACTTTGATGCTTTCGCCCAACAATGAGACCTTTTCCTTAAAAGAAATACAGCATTATGAATAATGTTATAAAGCACAAATAAATAGGCAAAGATGCCTGAGAAACATTGTCTGAAAAAATAGAAAAGCCTGTTTAGTTAGGCTGAAGCAATCAGTGCATTTCTGATTTTCCAAGATGCTGTAAAGCACCAAGCTGGCAATAACCTGAAACATCAAGGAGAGCCTTCAAGAACCAACTCGAGAGCTCATTCAATGTCTGGTATCTGAAAGACCATTTTCATAGAAAAACAAAACAAAAACTGCAGTTCCGGAAGATCAAACAATTCCACACGCAAGCAAGTTGAAATATACAGATCAAATATATATATAAACATGATCCAAGAAGCAGTATTTCTATCAGTTACACTGGAGAGAAATTAACGAGTAAGAGACGAACCGGAAGGGCACCTGAATTTGGTTGCACGATATTGTTACATGCTTCGCACTGTTTTTGCGGTTATTCAAAAGGAAACTGAAGGAATTTTCCAGTTGTTTCAAACCCAAGGGTAGAGAAAGAATTTGAACTGTATGAAGAAGACCTGATATTACGTAGTAAGCCGATGAAAAGAAAAAGCATTTCAAAAATAAAGGGTTTTTCAACTTCCACGCAGAATATCGAAACGAAGAAATTTCAAAAGAATGCCGAGCTGCTCGTCCATATAATAAAGGATGGTACACAGAACGTACCGGATCCTCTCCGTTATTTATTCCTCAGTACAAACTAGACTCCAAGATCTCCCTCTAATCAAGCGCTAGATAAACTCGCAAAACTATCTTCCACTAAAATACTTTAGCAGGTTCCTTTCGGTCGTGAAGTCAGGGTCCCCTAATTGTCCTTTTCCAATCCTCCTGGATCCAGGAAAAGATCACCCTACCACTTTCTTGAACCCTCCTCCCCCCAGGAGTTCGCCCTCTAATAGTCTTCGTTTCGTATCTCAGTTTCACCCCCAATTCCCCCCACCCCGGAGTTTTTCCTCATTCCGAAAGGCTAACCTTCTTGTCATCCTAACAATTTTTCCTCTCACTCTTCCCAAACTGCGAGTCCCCCTC
>NW_011490575.1:449-1921 GCF_000754665.1 Bison bison bison | reverse complement strand
ATTTCCTTACCCTCTGAACATGTACCCAATAAGGGTAGACAAAGCAGGACCCTTTGCCCTTTCATCCAGGCCCTGTACCCTTGAAAGGGAGAAACTAGAGATTTACATAAGATCCAGAATGTGTATTCCAAATATTTACAGCGTGTTTGAAAACAGGTTCTCCCCCCACCCCAACCCCTAGCATCATTTCCCACCAACTTCACACACTTACTGATGTGAGGATGAGACTGATGATTGTGTAAGTGACAAAATGTAGTGCCTGTGCAGTATGTCATCATTTTAGGTTTCCTCACAAATCCCCATATTTTGCTCTCTTTTATTCATTCTCTCATCCATGCATTCCTTCTAACACCATTTGATTGAGTAAACATCTGCACAGCTACTAAGTTCCAAACACAAGAAGAGACATAGATCAACTCAATCCCTGACCTTGAACTCATGGTCTAAAAAGGGAGACAGACAAGCAAACAAAAACATTATGATGTGAAATATGCTGTATTAGGTGTGTGCCTGGTACAGATATCCTCTATTATGTACAAAGTATTATGCTAAGGCACAACGCAACTGTGAATAAGACACAGTCTTTGCCCTCAACTCTTTACAGGGTACCAAGGTTAAGATGAATAGCTGCGCTAGGGATAGACTACAGCAAGTGCCTTTACAGTGGAAAGGAAGTGCAAGGAGAGTTCAGGAGAAGAAGAGATCAGTGACCCCAGTTAGTTTCAGGTCCCAGGTCTGGTAACTAGTTCCAGTTAGCCTGACTGATCCATGCAACCTGTTATTTCAAGGGCTACAGAAAGGAGTCAGATGGTGGTAACTTGCTTTTAACAATGCCTGAGGATGGAACATCAGATCTCTTAATCTCTTACTGATTCACCAGCACACTCCCACCCAATACTCTTTCTTTTCCTTTCACTTTTTCTTCAGGCTCTAGGTCTGGTTTTTTGTACCTGATTCTCAGCAAAGTCTTTAACTTCCTGACTTATTTAGTGTAGGGCTATCTGAGCTACGCTACTTTATCTTGTACACCCATCCTCTCTGGCTTCCTTCAAGATGCAGAGAGAGAATCGTCCTTCCTGCTTTTTAAAGTTAAAGCTGTAGGTTTAATCACATTGTTTCTGTACTCTGGAGGAGCTGATTCCCTACTTATTTTCTGCTTCAGCAGCATCAATTGCCCTGCTCTCATTTACCTTCACTGCCAGACTCTACCTTCACTGGTAGACTGTGTTATTTCTCTCAAATTGCTTTCCCATCACTCATTCAGCAAGCATTTGCAGATATTTTCTATATGCCAGGTATTATGCCAGACATTGCATGTTTGAAAAGGAGTAAGACACAGCTCCTGCCTTCAAGGAATTCTCAGTCTAATGAGAAAGACAGAATTTCTTTCTGTCTGTAGGTGAAATGCTACAATAGAATTACATACCTCCAAGATTTATGGACTCTGTCCAGTGGAGCAGGAAATACATCCC
>NW_011490575.1:0-349 GCF_000754665.1 Bison bison bison | reverse complement strand
CTGGAGTGGGTTGCCATTTCCTTCTCCAATGCATGCAAGTAAAAAGTGAAAGTGAAGTCGCTCAGTCGTATCCGACTCTCAGCGACCCCATGGACTGCAGCCCACCAGTCAGTGGGAGTTTCCAGGCAAGAGTACTGGAGTGGGGTGCCATTGCCTTCTCCGTAGTATGCCATAAGGGTCAGCTTTTGTTATTTTTCTCCTGGGCTCACAGACTGCTAACTAGTGGTTTAAAAGAACAACAACAACAAAAAGCCTTAATAAACCGATGAAAATTTAAAGATCTCCTTCAGGTAGCTATTTTTCCCGTCTAAAAAATAAAGAGGGGAGCAGTGGATTTCCATTTTTTTGA
>NW_011490574.1:16197-16546 GCF_000754665.1 Bison bison bison | reverse complement strand
AATAAGTATACTAAAGATTTGTTATCAGCCATTAGACCAGTGGTTCTCAACATATACTGTGACATCCATAGTTTTGCCATCAAATGTTCTTCGTCTCCTGCATGGCCTAGAGACCAATCTCGCGACCTCTCTCCAAACGCCTCATGAGGCTTGACTCCCTTTAGTCCACCCAGTGAGCTCCAAGAGATACCCGTCGCGACTCGAGAGCAGAGCGGGGTTCTTTGCTTCCACTCGAGATGAATGCCTGTCTCCCTGGATGCATCTGGAATGCAACCCCGAGATCCCGGTCGCCCCTGGAGAGGAACATTGGCTTCTGGACACAAGCTTAGATGAGGTCTATTGGCCCTGC
>NW_011490574.1:14696-16097 GCF_000754665.1 Bison bison bison | reverse complement strand
TCTCCATGCGAGTGGCGAGGGGGAGCGCGTCATTGCTCTCGAGTCATGGTAGGGGAATCTGGCCTCGAGACGTGTTGAAGAAGGTCTCTCGAGGTCTTTCTCGGGTTGAGGCAGGAACCCTGGCTTCCTCGACTTCTGCAGGTGACCTCAGGGGGCTTCTCATGGTGGCTCTGAGAAGTCAGAGAAACTGGACGTGGGAGGGCCTCTCGGGACTCCACGGGGTTTGGTGCATTGGAAGAGGGCCTCATCTCCAGTTGAGGCAGGAACCTCAGGGTTTCTCTGATTTCAGACTCCCATCGCAGGGTCCCTGCAGACTGGGGACAGGAGAGTCAGGCCTCGTCTTGGGTTGAGGCATGGAACTCCGCTTGCCTCTCGAGGTGTCCCCGGGGAGAGAGGACACTTGTCGAGCTGGATTTGGAACCTGGGGGTTTTTTCCGGACGATGCATGGGCGAGTAATGCCCCTTCGTGTTGACTTCATTCACAGGGTGGAGTTCGGAGAGTTGTCCGGGCATCGGGTTCTTATCAAGAGGGGACCGGGAAATCGGGGTGCTTCGCAATGTGGAAGCACCCACGAGGCCACGTCTGGAATGTCGTCGTGAGACCGGCCTCATCCTGAGCTGCGACCGGAAGGTCGGGAACTCCTTCCAGACAAAGGAGGGGAGTTGACCCTCCTGTTGAGATCAGGAGGGTAGAAGGGGCTCAGAGGAAGCGGTGCCGGGAAAACCTCGGTGTTCCTCTCCAGGGAGACCGGGATGCCGGGGAATTTGGTGGGGCGCCTCAAGGGTGCCAAGTACCGTTTCGACCTCCAATTCCTAACGTGGGACTTCTCCTGAGACGCTGTAGCGGGAAAGGGCTTCATCTTGCGATGACGGGGGAACCACGTGGTTTTTCTCGAGTTGCGGCGGGATTCTCAAGTTACGACGGGGAATTCAGGATGCCTCTTGTGTTGGCCCAGGGAAGTGCAATCTTCCATTCGAGTTGCGAAGGAAAGCTGGGGATTGCTCTCGAGTGACTGCTGGGCCAATAGACCTCATCTAGGCTTGTGTCCAGAAGCCAATATTCCTCTCCAGGGCCGACCGGGATCTCGGGGTTGCATTCCAGACGCACCCGGGGAGACAGGCATTCATCTCGAGTGGAAGCAAAGAACCCCGCTCTGCTCTCGAGTCGCGACGGGTATCTCTTGGAGCTCAGTGGGTGGACTAAAGGGAGTCAAGCCTCCTGAGGCGTTTGGAGAGAGGTCGCGAGGTTGGTCTATAGGCCATGCAGGAGACGAAGGCCCTCATCTCCGCGATGACGGGGGAGGTTCGGGGTGGTTCTCGAGCGGCGGGCCACAGGGTGCGGTTTCTCACGAGGTACGACGTCGAGGTCAGTGAGCCTCTCGTGGGGCGCCAGGGAAGTCG
>NW_011490574.1:14348-14524 GCF_000754665.1 Bison bison bison | reverse complement strand
CCTTCGTTTCTCCCATGGCCTAGAGCCGAATCCCGATTCCCCTCTCCAAACTCCACAGGAGGTGTGGATCCATTTAGGCTACTCTGTGGGCTCCCACAAATACCCGTGACTACTCCAGAGGAGAATGGAGGTCGTTGCTTCCACTCGTGAAGAGGCCTGACTCCCTGGGTGAGTCT
>NW_011490574.1:9606-11635 GCF_000754665.1 Bison bison bison | reverse complement strand
GACATTCCAGACGTGGCCTCGTGCGTGGTTCCACATTCCGAAGGACCCCGATTTCCCCGTCCCCTCTTGATAAGAACCCAATGCCCGGACACCTCTCCGAACTCCACCCTGTGAATGAAGTCAACACGAAGGGGCAGTGACTCGCCCGTGCATCATCCGGAAAAACCCCCAGGTTCCAAATACAGCTCGACAAGTTGCCTCTCACCCTGTGAACACCTCGAGAGGAAAGCGAAGTTCCATGCCTCAACCCAAGTCGAGGACTGACTCTACTGTCCCAACTCTGCAAGGACCCTGCTTTCTGAGTCTGAAATCAGAGGAACCCTGAGGTTCCTGCCTCAACTGGAGATGAGGCCCTCTTCCAATGCACCAAACCCAGTGGAGTCCCGAGAGGCCCCTCCCACCTCCACAGTTTCCCTGACTTCTCAGAGGCACAATAAGAAGCTCCCTGAGGTCACCTGCACAAGTCGAGGGAACCCAGGGTTTCCTGCCTCAACCCGAGAAAGACCTCGAGAGTCCTTCTTCAACGCGTCTCGAGGCCCGATTCCCCTACCATGACTCGAGAGCAATGACGCGCCCCCCTCGCCACTCGCATAGAGACCCGACTTCCCTGGTGCCCCACGAGAGGCTCACTGAGCTTGGCGTCGTATGTCGTGAGAAACCCCACACTGGGGCCGCCGCTCGAGAGAAACCCCGAGACTCCCCTGTTATCCCGAGATGAGGGCCTTCGTTTCCCCCATGGCCTAGAGCACAATCCCGATTCCTCTCTCCAAACTCCACAGGAGGAGTGGCTCCCTTTAGGCCACTCTGTGGGCTCCCACAAATACCCGTGACTACTCCAGACGAGAATGGAGGTCGTTGCTTCCACTCGTGAAGAGGCCTGTCTCCCTGGGTGAGTCTGGAATGCAATCCCGATATCTGAGTCGCCCATGGAGAGGAACATTGGCTTCTGGACACAAGCCTAGATGAGGTCTATTTGCCCTGCAGTCACTCGAGAGCAATCCCCAGCTTTCCTTCGCCACTCGAATGGAAGATTGGACTTCCCTGGGCCAACACAAGAGGCATCCTGAATTCCCCGTCGTAACTCGAGAATTCCGGGGCAACTCGAGAAAAACCACGTTGTTCCGCCATCATCGCAAGATGAAGCCCTTTCCCGCTACAGCGTCTCAGGAGAAGTCCCACGTTAAGAATTCGAGGTCCAAACGGAACTTGGTACCCTTGATGCGACTCACAAAGCTCCCCGCCATACCGATCTCCCTCGAGAGGAATACCGAGGTTTTCCGGCACCACTTCCTCTGAGCCCCTTCTACCCTCCTCATCTCGACAGGAGGGTCGACTCCCCTGCTTTGTCTGGAAGGGGTTCCCGACCTTCTGGTCGCACCTCATGTTGAGGCCGGTCTCACGACGAAATTCCAGACGTGGCCTCGTGGGTGGTTCCACATTCCGAAGGACCCCGATCTCCCGGTTCCCTCTTGATAAGAACCCGATGCCCGGACACCTCTCCGAACTCCACCCTGTGAATGAAGTCAACACGAAGGGGCAGTGACTCGCCCGTGCATCGTCCGGAAAAACCCCCAGGTTCCAAATACAGATCGACAAGTGGCCTCTCACCCCGTGAACACCTCGAGAGGCAAGCGGAGTTCCATGCCTCAACACAAGACGAGGCCTGACTCTCCTGTCCCAAGTCTGCAGGGACCCTGCGATCGGAGTCTGAAATCAGAGGAACTCTGAGGTTCCTGCCTCAACTGGAGATGAGGCCCTCTTCCAATGCACCAACCCCAGTGGAGTCCCGAGAGGCCCCTCCCAGCTCCACAGTTTCCCTGACTTCTCAGAGGCACCATGAGAAGCCCTGAGGTCACCTGCACCAGTCAAGGGAACCCAGGGTTTGCTGCCTCAACCCGAGAAAGACCTCGAGAGTCCTTCTTCAACGCGTCTCGAGGCCAGATTCCCCTACCATGACTCGAGAGCAATGACACGCTCACCCTCGGCACACGAATAGAGACCAGACTTCCCTGGTGCCCCACGAGAGGCT
>NW_011490574.1:5455-7158 GCF_000754665.1 Bison bison bison | reverse complement strand
AGAGGAGAATGGAGGTCTTTGCTTCCACTCGCGACGAGGCCTGACTCCCCGGGTGCGTCTGGAATGCAACCTCGAGATCCCTGTCGCCCCTGGAGAGGAACATTGGCTTCTGGACACAAGCCTAGATGAGGTATATTGGCCCTGAAGTCTCTCGATAGCAATCCCCAGCTTTCCTTCGCAACTCGAATGGAACATTGGACTTCCCTGGGCCACCACAAGAGGCATCCTGAATTCCCCGTCGTAACTCGAGAATTCCGAGGCAACTCGAGAAAAACCACGTGGTTCCGCCGTCATCGCAAGATGAAGCCCTTTCCCGCTACAGCGTCTCAGGAGAAGTCCCACGTTAAGAATTCGAGGTCCAAACGGAACATGGCACCCTTGATGCGACCCACAAAGTTCCCCGCCATACCGGTCTCCCTCGAGAGGAACACCGAGGTTTTCCGGCACCACTTCCTCTGAGCCCCTTCTACCCTCCTCATCTCGACAGGAGGGTCGACTCCCCTGCTGTGTCTGGAAGGGGTTCCCGAACTTCTGGTCGCACCTCATGTTGAGGCCGGTCTCACGACGAAATTCCAGACGTGGCCTCGTGGGTGGTTCCACATTCCGAAGGACCCCGATTTCCCGGTCCCCTCTTGATAAGAACCCGATGCCCGGACACCTCTCCGAACTCCACCCTGTGAATGAAGTCAACACGAAGGGGCAGTGACTTGCCCGTGCATCGTCCGGAAAAACCCCCAGTTTCCAAATACAGCTCGACAAGTGGCCTCTCACCCCGTGAACACTTCGAGAGTCAAGCGGAGTTCCATGCCTCAGCCCAAGTCGAGGACTGACTCTCCTGTCCCAACTCTGCAAGGACCCTGCGATCGGAGTCTGTAATGTAGAGGAACCCTGAGGTTCCTGCCTCAACTGGAGAAGAGGCCCTCTTCCAATGCCCCTCCCACCTTCAGTTTCCCTCACTTCTCAAAGCCACCATGAGAACACGCCTGAGGTCACCTGCACAAGTCGAGGGATCCCAGGGTTTCCTGCCTCAACCCGAGAAAGACCTCGAGAGACCTTCTTCAACACGTCTCGAGGTCAGATTCCCCTACCATGACTCAAGAGCAATGACGCTGGCAATAATAACGCAGATGACCAGCCAGGAATCACGCAGGTCAACTGGCAATTATCAAGGTAATGAGCAGGCAGGAATCATGCATCTCAGCTAGCAATTATCAAGCCGATGAGCATGCAGGAATCACTCAGCTCAGCTGGCGATTATCAAGCCGATGAACAGGCAGTAATCACGCAGCTCAGCTGGCACTTGTCAAGCAGCTGAGCAGACAGGAAAAACGCAGCTCATTAGGCCCTGATCACTTGACTGAGGTCGCACTGTTCACGTGGCTGAGGATACACTGATATCGTGCTTGATCATGCCCTGATCACATGGCTATCATTCACTGATCACTTCACTGTGCATGCACTGATCACGTGGATGATCATACACTGATTACGTGACTGATCATGCACTACAAAAATGGCGGATCATTCACTGATCACCTGGCTGATCATACACTGATCACGTGACTGATCATGCACAGATCACGTGGCTATCATGCACTGATCACTTGATTGTTCATGCAATAATCACGTGGATGATCATCAACATATCACGTGGCTGATCATGCATTAATCACATGGCTGATCATGAACTGATCACGTGACTT
>NW_011490574.1:2497-2862 GCF_000754665.1 Bison bison bison | reverse complement strand
TCACGTGACTATCATGCACTGATGATGTGCCTCAGGAGGCAATAATCAAAGAGCTGAGCAGGCACGAATCACGCAATCAGCAGGCAATAATCATGGGCCTCAGCTGTGACGATTCCTTCTGCTCAGCTGGCAATAATCAAGCAGCTTAGCAGGGAGAAATAACGCAGCTCAGCTAGCAATAATCAAGCAGATGGGCAGGCAGGAATAACGCAGATCAACTGGCAATTATCAAGCAGATGAGCAGGAAGGAACCACACAGCTCAGCTAGCAATTATCCAGCAGATGGGCAGGCAGGAATAACGCAGATCAACTGGCAATTATCAAGCAGATGAGCAGGAAGGAACCACACAGCTCAGCTAGCAATT
>NW_011490574.1:2221-2397 GCF_000754665.1 Bison bison bison | reverse complement strand
TCAGCTGGCAATTGTCAAGCAGATGAGCAGGCAGGAATCACGCAGCTCAGTAGGCCCTGGTCACGTGACTCAGTAGGCACTGTTCACGTGGCTGATCATACACTGATCTCGTGACTGATCACGCACTTATCACGTGACTGATCACGCACTTATCACGTGGCTGATCATGCACTGAT
>NW_011490574.1:0-2121 GCF_000754665.1 Bison bison bison | reverse complement strand
GATCATGCACTGATCACGTGATTTATCATGCACTGATCAGGTGGCTATCATGCACTGATCACGTTGCTATCATGCACTGATCACGTGGCTATCATGCACTGATCACGTGGCTATCATGCACTGATCACGTAACTGCTCATGCACTGATCATGTGTCTATCATGCATTGATCACGTGCCTGAACATGCACTGATCACGTAGATATAAAGCCCTGATCACGTGACTGGGGATGCACTGGTCACGTGACTGTGCATGCACTGATCACATGACAGATCATGCACTGATCACGTGATTTATCATGCACTGATCAGGTGCTATCATGCACTGATCACGTGGCTGATCATGCACTGATCATGTGGCTGATCATACACTGATCACGTGGCTGATCATGCACTAATCACGTTGCGGATCATGCACTGATAACATGGCTGATCATACACTGATCACGTGACTGTGCATGCACTGATCACGTTGCTGATCATGCACTGATCACGTGGCTGATCATGCACTGATCATGTGGCTGATCATGCACTGATCACGAAGCTGATCATACACTGACCACTGGACTGTGCATGCACTGATCACTTGGCTGATCATGCACTGATCACATGGCTGATCATGCACTGATTAAATGACAGCGCATGCACTGATCACGTAGCTATCATGCACTGATCACGTGACTGAGCATGCACTGATTATGTGGATGATCATACACTGATCTCATGACTGATCATGCACTGATCAAATGGCTATCATGCACTGATCACGTGACTGAGCATGCACTAATTACGTGGCTGATCATGCACTGATCACGTGACTGATCATGCACTGATCAGATGGCTCACATGCACTGATCACGTGGCTAACATTCACTGATCACGGGGCTATCATGCACTGATCACGTTGCTGAACGTACACTGATCATGTGGCTCATCATACACTGATCACGTGACTGATCATGCACTGATCACGTGACTGATCATACACTGATCACGTGACTGATGATACACTGAACACGTGGTTATCATCCACTAACCACGTGACTGATCATGCAGTGATCACGTGGCTAACATGCACTGATCATGTGGCCATCATTCCCTGATCACGTGGCTGGTCATGCACTGATCACGTACCTATCATACACTGATCACTTTACTGGGCATGCACTCATCACATGACAGATCATGCACTGATCACGTGACTTATCATGCACTGATCAGGTGGCTGTCATGCACTGATCACGTGTCTCTCATGCACTGATCACGTAGCTATCATGCACTGATCACGTGACTGCCCATGCACTGATCACATGACAGATCATGCACTGATCACGTGATTTATCATGCACTGATCACGTGGCTGATCATGCACTGATCACGTGGCTGATCATAGACTGATCATGTGGCTGATGATGCACTAATCACGCTGCTGATCATGAAGTGATCAAGTGGCTGAGCATGCAGTGATCACGTGTCTGAATGGCGCTGATCATGTGACTGATCATGTGCTGATCACGTGACTATCATGCACTGATCCCATTGCTCATCATGCACTGATCACGTGACTGATCATGCCGGGGTCACGTGGCTATCATGCACTGATCACGTGGCTGATCGTACACTGATCATGTGGCTCATCATACACTGATCACGTGACTGATCATACACTAATCACGTGACTGATGATACACTGAACACGTGACTGATCATGCAGTGATCACGTGGCTAACATGCACTGATCATGTGGCCATCATTCCCTGATCACGTGGCTGGTCATGCACTGATCACGTGGCTGATCACGCACTGATCACATGTTTATCATGCAGTGATCACGTGACTGAGAGGCTCGGATTACGGGAATGTGCAGGCACTGATCACGTGGCTGATCATGCACTGATACCATGACTGAGCATGGACCTGATCACTTGACTATCATTTAGTGATCACGTGACTGAATGGCGCTGAGCATGTGACTGATCATGCGCTGATCATGTTTGCTATCATAAACTGATCATGTGGCTCTGGAGGTAATAATTAAAGAGCTGAGTAGGCAAGAATCACACAATCAGCAGGCAATAATCATGGAGCTCAGCTATGACGAATCATGCTACTCAGATGGCAAT
>NW_011490573.1:9353-10985 GCF_000754665.1 Bison bison bison | reverse complement strand
GTGTCAAGTAAGACTGAAAATCAGTATTAGTTTGATAAAATGGTAAATTACACACACAAAGAATTAACTGTTAACTGCAATACATTCGAGTTCAAGGCAAGATAAGATACAAAACTGAAATCTTCACATGTTCAACTAGGGTAAGATACATGTAACTGGAAAAGGTAAGGAAAAGTTCTATAGAGGGTTTAATCATCCTGGACCCTTTGTATCCACTACAATGACTATTCTCAGACAACTCCATTGTAGCCTAAGGATAAGAGAACTAAATTTAGCCCAATTCATAAACTGAACAGATTCCCTGTGTTTGATCCTTTTCAGTTAAAACTATGGGTCCAGTGCAAATCAAACTGGATGTCAAGGCTTTTTTACTTGGGAATCTTAACTTGCTTTGTTACTGTGACTGAGACAGATATGGCTACTTCACTGTGGCTAAAGGCTAGCCAAATGGGAAAGGGGATGGAATGAATCAAATTCCCCTTTTGATCACTCAACAGGAGGTCCACAGGCACCAGGTCCCATTCTCTTAACTATCTCTGCTTCCCCAACTGCAGTCAATGATAACACAGATCCTGCTTGATGCTTGCAGGGGCCTCTCACCAAACACAAGTATTTTAACGGTTGGCTTCCTTGAGATGTCCCTGGGCTAGGTAAAGACACTCTGAGACAGTGTTCCTTCTGCCTTGGCTCCATGCCTGGAGTGAATGCATACGTCTTCCTCCAAAGGGACAAGGAGCCACAGCTCTGCATTGACTAAATCCCATGTCTGGTCCAAACCCACATCATAGCTTCTCCATCAACTTCTCCACACCAGGCTTTTGGAGCCAGGGCCCTAGATCAGCAAAACAGAGGCACTTCAGAGAGTTCAGCAGCACAAGGGACCATACCATAACAAAGCCATTCTAATCTGGCTATACGAACTCGTCCGTATTTTCCCAAGGCAGCTTGAAGCTGCTTCCAGTGCAGCGTGTATTGTGGTGGTGAGATGCCGAGTGGTGAATGTGGAAATTCACAGAAGATCCCAAAGTCAGCACACAGGTGCACTGGGAGCCTGGAGTGGACACCCTTTCAATGATATGCCTTCCCAGGGTAAGGGGAAGGAGTGAAGTGCCCAAGCAATCTCAAACTCAGTGAGTAACAGGAGCCAGGGGATGGCAGGACCCATGGAACAATGATTCTGAAAAAGATACTTAATTCACCCTCCCTCTAATTGTATCACCTGGACTTTGGCACTGCAACCACAGCTAATTTGAGGTACACTTGCTTCACTCATGGACACACCGAACCCCCAAATCCACAGTCTCAGGAGGTCACCTGCACATGTGCGACCCAAATTCAGGCTCCACAGCCAGCTTGCGTGAGTCTGAGCATCCCCTTGGGAAAGGACAGTGTCCTAGATAGTACAAGACTCTCCCTTCAGGGCCCACCTCCACACCTCCTTTCCACATATGTTTCTGTCAGTTACGCTCATGGAAGAACTTTCCTCCCCAGGGTACTACTTCAGGGGATCATCCCACACATCTTTGCTGATGATCTGCTGGCACAAAGAGTAAGGTGAACCAGCAACCAAGAATTCCATAATCAATCATTAACTGTGCAGGTCTCAAACCACCACTCCTCAACAATCCTGTT
>NW_011490573.1:5641-6576 GCF_000754665.1 Bison bison bison | reverse complement strand
AGGCTTGGGGTGTTGTGAACAATCATGTACGTTAGTTACAAGAGTGTGAATAAAACTGCCAAGCAAGCTTAAATAGTAACAGAGGGTTAGAATTAAAAATGTTCCTTTCAAGCCCAGGAGAACTATTAACTAGAGCCTTAAATTGATTTTCTTCAGAAAAAGGTGGTCGGGGAGAGCCCCCTGTTAGTGTCAAAATAATTGGTGAAAGGCATGATATAATAAACAGTAGACAGACAGATTTTGGTTTCGGGACAGATGGTTTAGCAGGTCCAGGGAATCCCTCGAGTCCTGATCTGCCTTTGCCTGTCAGGTCTTCTCCGCATGACCTTTGTCATGGGTGGGATCTCCCGTTGTGGCTCCTGACATCTCTCCTTTTTGTATTTTTTAAAACAGCCAGATGTAACTCAGTCGCGAGCTTCTGAGTACTCTGACAAAGACTTCTGACAATACAAGGAAGAATAATTATGAGAAGCAGAATTAGAGTGGCCACAGCGGCGTAGCTAACAATAGTAGACAGAATGTTGTTTTCCTGAAATAAGGTTTGAAAATGTATGAAAAATGGTCATTTGCTGCTCCTGTGGCAGTAAAATCCAATCAGGAATGTTCCATGGTCTTTATCTTAGTGTGAAGTTTTCCTAAATCTACACTAATGCTGGAGCTATTCCATACCCCCGAAATATGATTTCTAATTTTCTCCCAGTTATAATCTGTCTCGTTTACTTTCAGGGGTGTTACAAAAATCCACAGGTAGTTGGCATGATAGGACAATGACAATTTTTCTTTAATGCCTGTAATTCAGTCCCAATATGCATTACAACTTCCTCTAGGGCATTTACCTCCATTTCTAGTTTCCTATCTATAACTTCCTGACAAAGCTAAAGAGCCATTTTTAGACATGAATGTGAATGTGAACGTAAAGTCGCTCAGTCATGTCC
>NW_011490573.1:4900-5541 GCF_000754665.1 Bison bison bison | reverse complement strand
ATCAGGCTGCAGTAATCCTGTGGGACCCACTAGCTCTTTGGGGGCATGGAGTGAGGGGGATGGTAGGGAGGTGGGGCTGGTGTGTGTAGGGTGGACTGAGGCTGAAGAATGGGTTGGCAGACAGCACAGGACATAGTGAAAGGGCGCTGGGGAGATCAGCCAAATAGGCGGGGCCCAAGGCTATGAGCCATTCTCTGGCTGCTGGCCCAAATTAGTGCAAAGGCTGAGAGTGTGGTGGGCGGCACCCTTATGGACATGTTCCTAGACCAGACGGCATCTTTGACTGTCCCTGGGCTCCAGCCCACCGATGTGAAATATTCTGCTCCAGGGGGGTAGTGGGTTTTGCATCTGCCACTAGCCCAGGCACAGTCATTGATCAGGCTCTGGAAATTCCAACCACAGGTTCCTGCTCCACAGTCCAAACAACACACTCCCATGTCCCTCGGGCCCGTTAATAACTGGGAACTCTCCCTGAGTATCCAAAGGTTAAGCAGGGGCGCCACGTGGCTGGATACTTTTCTCCATGGGATAGAGAACCTGTTGCTGTCCGGATGCTAGGGAAGTAGGGAAAACCCCCACTGTTTGCTACAGTTGATTTTCACTGTTCAGGGACACCAGAGCCTTAGGGTACAGAGCTCAAT
>NW_011490573.1:0-636 GCF_000754665.1 Bison bison bison | reverse complement strand
CCTATTTTTCTAGAGAATATTCTTATTCATTCTGTACCCTCTTCACCCTGCTGGCAGTTAGGCAGGTACAATCCTAACCGCCCCACATTATGGTCTCAAATTATTTACTCTTCAGATTTATGAGCAGGACCTAAAGCATCCTTGATCATATTAAAAAGAGAAAGGGTGTCAGTGGTTACTTTTTCTGGGCAATGCAAAGTGTAATAAATTTTTACGTGTTTCCCTACATTTTCCCAGGTATCTAGGTTATCAGTGCCCTGTTCTGGAAATCAAAGACATTGCCCTTGTACAAATGTAAAAAAGGATTGAATACTAGCCTTCTTAACTTTAATTCCTCTTTTATTTAACAATTGCAAGATTACTCCTATAAAGAGTTGTTGTTCTTTTGATTTGTTGTTACCTGTGTCAGTGATTTCTGTCTTCAAGGAAAGATTCAACACTACCCACTCTTCCTCACCCTACCTATCTTATGCAAAGTGGTTTGCAGCACCCTAAGTGGAGTCCTAGCCGTCCCAAAAACTGGACAATGGGGAGACTTAACTTCAGGTTCCTGTTCTGGGCGCCACTTGAAGGGGTCCAGCCCCAGCAGGATTCAGGGATACCCTCAGCAAGAGAGAAAGTAAAGGAGAGAAAAAG
>NW_011490572.1:19530-20064 GCF_000754665.1 Bison bison bison | reverse complement strand
TGTTGTGCAAAAGCTTTTAATTTTAATTAGGTCCCATTTGTTTTTGTTTTGTTTTATTTTTTGCTTTTATTTCCAATATTCAGGGAGGTGGGTCATAGAGGATCCTGCTGTGGTTTATGTCAGAGAGTGTTTTGCTTATGTTTTCCTCAAAGAGTTTAAAAGTTCCTGGTCTTAACGTTTAGATCTTTAATCCATTTTGAGTTTATTTTTGTGTATGGTGTTAGAAAGTGTTCTAGTTTCATTCTTTTACAAATGGTTGACCAGTTTTCCCAGCACCACCTGTTAAAGAGATTGTCTTTTCTCCATTGTATATTCTTGCCTTCTTTGTCAAAGATAAGGTGTCCATTGCTGCTAAGTCACTTCAGTTGTGTCCAGCTCTGTGCGATCCCATAGATGGCAGCCCACCAGGCTCCCCCGTCCCTGGGATTCTCCAGGCAAGAACACTGGAATGGGTTGCCATTTCCTTCTCCAATGCATGAAAGTGAAAAGTGAAAGTGAGGTTGCTCAGTCGTGTTCGACTCTTCGCGACCCCAT
>NW_011490572.1:18753-19078 GCF_000754665.1 Bison bison bison | reverse complement strand
TTACTTAAAGAAACAAGAAAAAAGTCAAATAAATAACCAAGCTCTACACCTAAAGCAACTTGAAAAGGAATAAATTATGAACCCCAGGGTTAGTAGAAGGAAGTAAGTCTTTAAAATTAGGGCAGAAATAAATGCAAAAGAAACCATAGCAAAAATAAACAAAACCAAAAGCTGGTTATTTGAGAAGATAGATAAAATTGAGAAACCAAAGCCAGACTCATCAAGAAACAAAGGGAGAAGAATAAAAACAACAAAATTAGAAATGAAAATGGAGAGATCACAACACAGAAATACAAAGGATCATAAGAGACTATTATCAGCAACT
>NW_011490572.1:17502-18653 GCF_000754665.1 Bison bison bison | reverse complement strand
AGCCCAGGTCCAGACAGCTCTGCAGCTGAATTCTACCAAAAGTTTAGAGAACTAACACCTATCCTATTCAAACTCCTCCAGAAAATTGCAGAGGAAGGTAAACTTCCAAACTCATTCTATGAGGCCACCATCACCCTAATACCAAAACCTCACAAAGATGCCACCAAAAAAGAAAACTACAGGCCAATATCACTGATGAACATAGATGCAAAAATCCTTAACAAAATTCTAGCAAACAGAATCCAGCAACATATTAAAAAGATCATACATCATGACCGAGTGGGCTTTATCCGGGATGCAAGGATTTTTCAATATCCACAAATCAATCAATATAATACACCAGATTAACAAATTGAAAAATAAAAACCATATGATTATCTCAATAGATGCAGAGAAAGCCTTTGACAAAATTCAACATCCATTTATGATAAAAACCCTCCAGAAAGCAAGAATAGAAGGAACATACCTCAACATAATAAAAGCTATATATGACAAACCCACAGCAAACATTATCCTCAATGGTGAAAAATTGAAATCATTTCCCCTAAAGTCAAGAACAATACAAGGGTGCCCACTCTCAACACTACTATTCAACATAGTTTTGGAAGTTTTGGCCACAGCAATCAGAGAAGAAAAAGAAATAAAAGGAATCCAGATTGGAAAAGAAGAAGGAAAACTCTCACTGTTTGCAGATGACATGATCCTCTACATAAGGAACCCTAAAGACTCCACCAGAAAATTACTAGAACTAATCAATGAATATAGTAAAGTTGCAGAATATTAAAATGACACATAGAAATCACTTGCATTCTTCTACACTTATAATGAGAAAACAGAAAGAGAAATTAAGGAAACAATTCCATTCACCATTGCAATGAAAACAATAAAAGACTTAGGAAAAAATCTACCTAAAGAAACAAAAGACCTATATATAGAAAACCATAAAACACTGATGAAAGTAATCAAAGAGGACACAAATAGATGGAGAAAGATACCATGTTCACAGATCAGAAGAGACAATAGAGTGAAAATGATATAGTACCAAAAGCAATCTATAGATTCAATGTAATCCCTATAAAGCTACCAAAGGTATTTTTCAGAGAACTAGAACAAATAATTTCACAATTTGTATGGAAATACAAAAAAAAAAA
>NW_011490572.1:15114-15246 GCF_000754665.1 Bison bison bison | reverse complement strand
AACATAATGGAGGAAAATATAATCCCTCCACTGGGGGTCAGGGAAGGCTGCTGGCCTTGGATTCAGAGGGCCGTGGAGAGGCCTATCCAGCCAGAGGGTGGGGATCAAGCAGCCTGATTGAAGTACCTGTCC
>NW_011490572.1:13047-15010 GCF_000754665.1 Bison bison bison | reverse complement strand
GCAGACACAGGATCACCTCCCAGTTGAGGGCCCCGGCACCTCCAGCCCTCTGGAGAGCCACAAGACTTTGATCCTGGAGAGGGAAAGCCCATGAGTTTCTTGCCAGAAGAGGCCAAGGGACTGGGAGTGTGATGGGGGACATTGCCTTTCCGGCAGCCCTTGAGTGCAGCTGGTCCAGCCTGTGCTTCTGGGGGGCCTGTTCTAAGTTCCCAGCCTGGAGTCCCTGTAGTCTGTGTGCCTGGAGCCCCAGGTGGCCCTGTCCCATGCCATCCCCAGTGAGTTCAACAGCAGCCCCAGCTTTCCTCCCCAGGCAGGCAAGCACAACACACTCCATATTCCTATTCTCTAGACTCCAGGACTGGGTCCCCATGCACCAGCATGCGAAGGCCACGCACATGAACACAAGCACACACAGATGCCAACATCCATGTGCATGCACCTGACCACATGCTCTCTCTCACACACACACATGTGAATGCCCATTTGCAAGCACCTCCACAAACACACATGCACACACCTATGTGCATGCACCTCTGAACACCCATTTTCTCACACACACATACACGCACATGGACTAGCACCTGTGCATAGGCACTCTCTCTCTCGGGCACACACAGACACAGACATACACATCAGATGCCCATGTGCATGCACCTGCCCACACGCACATGGACACACGTGCACACACATGCACACACACGTGAGCTATGTGTGGGACACCAGAAGGACAGACCACGTCTGACCCAGGGATGCCCAACTCCCCTCCAGAAGTTGATGACAAGGACCTGCGCTCAGCAGGATGCTCACCTGTGAGTGTGGCCAGGTTGGCAGCAGTGCAGTCTTGGAGGTGCACAGCGACTGGGGCTCACTTGGGGTTTGCAAGCTTGGACTGGAAACAGGCACGTGCCCTGAGGAGAGGGGTAGAGTCTGTTTGAGCAAGCGCACTGAGGAGCTGCAGACACACTAAAGGGTGGAGCGCCACCCAGAGGCCTCCTGGCTAAGCCATTTACCAGGTTTCCGGGCCTGAGGCAGGGCTGACTTAGAGGGACCAGACCACGTGAGTGTGTCTGTGCAGGCTCATTGCAGCGACACACCGTGTGAACGGGTAAAGCTTCTGCAGAGAGCGCCTATTGCCCAAGAGCCTGCAGCCACTGTGGGAGCCAATGGTTGGTGGGAACCAATCGTGAGGCAGGACCAGGGTGTGTTTGTGCAGGCGCTCTGCCGATGCTGAGTTGCAGGTCGCACTACAGGGCTGGGTTCTATAGGGAGGGTTCAGTCTTTCCCAATGCACAGGGAGGGGGAGAGGGGCACACGGTGGAGGAGCCACGAGGGCAGCTGATGAAGATGCAGGTGCCTTAGCATATGTCAGCCAAAGTGTGCCCAGTGGTGATGGTGGTGGTGATGGCCCTAGCAACCCAGCTGGCCCTGGTGACACCATCAGTCCTACAGTCCCTGGCAGCCCCGGCAACCTGGGTGATCCCAGAGGCCCCAGTGCTGCAGGAAAGTCATGAGGCACAGCTGGTGACATTCTGCAGATCCTGGGGTCACTCCACGCACCAGGGTGTGGAAGAGACACTGCACCTGGAGCCGGAGTTCTGAGTGACTGACCCCTTCAGTTGTGTCCTATTCCAGGAGCCTCAGTCACAAGGGTCCGGGTGTGGGCTAGGGGTGGTTTGGGGGATTGCAGGTGGCAGGGCCTAAAGTGTAGGAGGAGGATACTCTGAGGGGCTGGAGGGTATGGGTCAGGGTTGGTCTGGCTGCCAGGGGATGGTGGTGAAGAAAAGCAACCTGAAGGGATCCAGAGGGTCGGGATGGTGCTATCCAAGGTGTCCGGCAGCAGCCTTGTGGGAGATGGTGGGTCACCATGAGCAGGGAGCCTGATGGACAGGCAAAATTAGAAATGTGGATGGTGCCTTAACCATATCTCCACCAGCAGGCTCACCGTACCATTCACATCGCTCAC
>NW_011490572.1:9230-11969 GCF_000754665.1 Bison bison bison | reverse complement strand
TCAGTATTAATTTTGGAGTATTTTCTCATTTTACTAAGTGAAGTGAAAGTCACTCAGTCGTGTCTGACTCTTTGCAACCCCATGGACTACACAGTCCATGGAATTGTCTAGGCCAGAATACTGGAGTGGGTGGCCTTTCCCTTCTCGAGAGGATCTTCCCAACCCAGGGATCGAAGTGAGGTCTCCCGCGTTGCAGGCAGATTCTTTACCAGCTGAGCCACAAAGGAGGCCTGGGCCATGGCAATACTGTATGAAAACTGACATGATGGACTAACACATGAAAGTGCCTGAACTAACGCATGAACCACAGGAAGTGCTGGAGACCACTATGGTCAAAGAGCACAGGTATGATGTGAAGTGGGCAGAGACGTGATGCTGGTGCATCGTGTGGCTTGGCCCCTTGCCCTCGACTCCCACCTTACTCCAGTGAGACCCTTCTGAGGCATACGGTGGAGAAATCAAAGTTGCATTGTGGAACTAGCTTCAGGCCTTGAGACTGGAAAGTCGGCATTTGTGTCTCAGTGGCGTCTCTGTGGACACTTGGCGAGGTCCATTCCACGCCATCTGAGCCAGCACTGGAGGGGCCCGTGTGCGCAGGCGCATAGAGGGGCACCTGAAAGGAACGTGGTGGCATTGTGAGGGAGCTGAGTCCCGCCAGCGTCACGGGGTCTCCATAGCAGCCCGTGGGTGGATGGGGTGTGTGCGCAGGCGCAACTTTTGCGTCCTTGCGCAGAAGGGGAGGGACTTCGTGAGGGGCCCAGTCTCTCCGCCCCTTATTTGCAGTCTGAGGGAGACGCGCAGCAGCCATGCAGGCGTCGGGTGGTGGCGCCGGTGGTGCAGAGGGCCGAGATGACCAGCAGAGCTCCAGAATACCTGCTTGCCAGAGTGGTTCAGGCAGCGCTGAAGGTGAGGCTGTTCGCCGAGCCCCACAAGGCCGGGGTGGGCCTGGCAGAGGAAGAGCGGTGATGGAAGCTGCTGTAGCTCGTCCCCAAGGTGAGCAGGCACCAGGTGGCGTAGGATCTGCTGGAGATGTAGCACCCTTGGCTGTAAGACCTAGACGTGGAGAGGTGGTGCTGTATCCTTTTCATGGAGCCTCCCTGGGCACGGTCAGTGGTATGGTGGCGGGAAACATGCCGGCAGCCTGAGGAAGGGATAGAAGGGAGCACGGGGGCTATCCGGGGCAGCAGGACTGGGCAGCCTGGAAGGAAAGGAGGTTGTCAAGGCCTGAGGAGCCTGGAGGGTGGGGAAGATGGACCCAAGGGTTACGGAGACACCTGAGGGTAGTCTCAGGTTGTCGTCGGGAGCCTGGCATCCTGGGGTAAAAACGGGCCTCTGAGGTGTGAGGAAGCCCGAGATACCAGCAAATTCTGTAATGGATGGTGCCTTAACCGTGTCTCTCCCAGCACACTCAGAGTGCCCTTCCAGTCACCCCTGGAGGCAGACATGGCTCGCAGATCTCTGCTCCCAGATGCCCAACGCCACCAAGGATTGATTCGGAAGGAATTTGCAGTGAATGGCAGTGACCTGCTTGTGTCAGTTCCAGACGAGTTTGCCTTGGGGAGTGGGGGGTGGCAGGTGCTGTGGTCTAGGCTCCCTCTTAAGCATGCTATGATGGAGACACTGAGGGGCTTGGTATAAGGAGGGGGGCTGGTACCCTGGGAAGAGCAATCTTCCCTTTGGCCTGATTTTCTTTTCCCTGCTTTTAGTAGATGGACTGCTGACGACCTTGCTTTCATCCGACTTTCCATGAACCCGTTCCTCGATCAGCTTTCCCTGGTGATTCGGAACATTCGGAGCCTCGGGCTCCCACCTCGCCAAAGCCGAAGCTGAGGAAAGGGGCTGAGGCCTAACCTTGTGTCCCCTACTCGGCAGGGCATAGGGAATTCAACCTAAGAGTCATTGCCACTTTGTTATTTGAGTCTAAGTTTTGGCCTGTACTGGCCTTTGGTCTCTTGCGGTTCACTTGCTTTGTTTCCCTGCTGCTTGAGGAGTGGGATGCTTCAGTGCTTATTACAGCAGAAAATAAAACTAAGTCACTTTTTGTGCCCTAGTTTCCTTTCAGCTAATGCGCTTCTGGATTTTAAAAACACTTATCTTTGTTCTCGTGTTAGAGGGAAGGTTCTGAAATTCAGATATTTGAATTCAGTTACAAGGGAATTGGAAATAATTTCGGACAATGAAAACCGAGCCCTATGTTCAGCACTAAATACTGTCAACATTTAAGAATATTTTCTGGTTGTACTTGCATATTAAACGTATAACAGCATGTGATGTAGAACTTATCAAGTTTAAATTTTTTCCTGAACTTTTTTCATTTAATATACTAGCTTTTCCACTTTCTAAAATCTCTTAAGAAATGTGTTATTGTCCAAGATGGCGGCGCCGGGGGCGCTGCCTCCTCGGCCGCCGCCGCCGCTCTGAGGGGTCTGCGGGCCGCCCACCCGCCAGCCGCGCCGGCGCCATGAAGAGGCATAGCGAGTGAGACTCCAGCCCGAACGGGCGCGGCTCCTCATCGTCGGCCAAACGGCCGCGGGAGCGCGAACAGGAGGCGGAGGCGGGCGGGTGGGCGGGCGGGTGGTGCACAAGGCCTCGGGCGGCGCCAAGCACCCCGTTCCAACGCGGGCTCGCGACAAACCTCGCGGTAGCGGGGGCAGCGGCGGTGGGCATCGCGACGGCCGAGGCGCCGGGGACGCGAATCACCGTGCGAGCAGCGGCCGCTCCTCGGGCTCGGGCGCCGGC
>NW_011490572.1:4821-6963 GCF_000754665.1 Bison bison bison | reverse complement strand
GCAGTACCTCCAGTCAGCGCTGAGGACATTGGGCAAGCTAGAGGAGGAGCACATGGTGATAGTTATAGTAAGAGACACAGCGTAGCCCAAGCCTGGCTTTTCCAGCCTGTTTGTCACTAAAGCAGTTATTTTTAAATCTGACCACTGCTGCCCTGCACCCCCGGCCCATCCTACACCCTTGATTTGAATTCTCTGCTGGGTTACTCCATTTCATTTGGCAGGGGACCAAAGTCCTATCTCCCCACCAAAAACTAAGTTCTTAGGTTTGGGGGGTTTTGGTTTTGTTTTTTTTTTACCATGATGAGAAGGGATTCCTGTCATGTCGGCTTCTAGTGTATGAAATACTGTCTGTTGTGTTCTGTATTTTTTTATTTTTTGACTAACTGTATGGAAAATTGTCAGTAAAGCCTTTGTCAGAGGATGGATTTAAAAAAAAAATAAAAGAAATGTGTTATTGAATAGATATAAGATGTATCCTAATGTAATTATTGGGACTTCCCAGGCAGCCCAGTGGACTTGCACTTCCAGTGTAAGGGCTGCAGGTTCAATCCCTGGCAGCAGAACTAAGATCCCACGTCATGTGGTGTGGCCAAAAAATTAAGATTGGGTCTTTAAATAAGAAAAAAAAAACAATAATAATATAATTATGGAATATTTAAGTTGTTTCCACTTTTTACAATACTATGGTTAATGATTTAGTGGAATTTATAAATCTTTCCATTAATAGTTATTTCCTTAAAGTATTAATATATTCCAAGAATTAGAAATACTGACCTAAATGTTTACTTCTTTTGTTTAAATTATCTTTTAAATTGGAGGCTAATTACAATATCATAGTGGTTTTTGCCATACATTGACATGTCCAGGCTCCCCACTGGGGTCCTCTTGGCCACAGAGCAGGGCACAGACACAGGCAGTAGACCAGGTCTTTGCACACCCTAAAACTGACTGGGAGCCAGAATTAACAGAAACTGGGAAGGGTAGGAAGGTGGGACAGGGATGCCCCACACACAGGAAATGGTCAGCCACTGCTGGTGCCTCTTCCCCTCCAGTGGGGGTAGGGGTGGGGGAAGGCTGCTGGCCTTGGATTTGGAGGGCTGAGAGGACTCTCCGGCCAGGGGGTGGGGCTCAGGGGCTGGATTGAAGTACAATCCCTGATGCAGTCACCTCCCGTGGCACCAGTGGTCTGGCAGATGCATCCCACACCCAGGCAGTGCTGCCCCAGCCCCGTGGTCTCCCCCGGCTGTATCTTGCCTGTTGACTTGACTCCCCTTGTAGACAGAAGTAGACCAGCAGGCTATCAGATACAGGGTCACCTCCCAGTTGAGGTCCCCCGGTACCTCCACCCCTCCAGACAGCCTCAAGACACTGTTCCTGGGAAGGGAAAGGCCATGAGAGTTGTGCCAGCAGAGAGCAGGAGACTGCAGGTGTCCAGGGCAACATGGCCCTTCCCTCTGCCCTTGAGTCTAGCTGGTTCATCCAGTGCTTCTGAGGAGCCTGGGGCATGCCCACAGCCTGGAGTCCCTGCATTCTGTGTGCCTGAACCCCCAGGCAGCCCTACCCCATGCCTTCCGCAGTGGGCCCAACAGTAGTCCCTGCTTCCCTCCCCAGGTGGGCAGGAACAGCCTGGTCTCGCACCCCCATGTGCATGCACCTGCATATGCCCACATGCACAGACAAGGATGCACATGCCCACACGCACAGACAAGGACGCAGACTTGAGCTATGTGTGGAAGACCAATGGGATCCCCCGGGCCTGGCCCTGGTGCTCGACTCTCTTCCAGAGGCTGAAGTCAGCAGGAGGGTCACATGTGAACATGGCAGCAGAGGTCTAAGGGGAAGGGGCTCACTTGGTGTTTCCACGTTTGGCGGGAAACACTGACGTGCTCATAACCACCTAAGAGGGACATCCTGGGACTGGCATCAGGGCCTGAGTGTGCAGGCGTTCTCGGCGCCCATAGTGACGTTACCCGCCCAGGGGCGTGGTTTCCTTTGGGTGCCTCAGCCCCTCAGACAGTCCAGCTGGCCTTGGTGGGCTGACCTGCAGCATGAGTGGTTCTGGAGGCCGCAGACCAGGTGCCAGCGGAGGTGGCGTGGCAGGAGATGCTGAAGGCCAGGGAGGGGTGGAAGAACCTGGTGACC
>NW_011490572.1:1052-1785 GCF_000754665.1 Bison bison bison | reverse complement strand
GGCAGAGCCTGGTGGGCTGCCGTCTATGGGGTTGCACAGAGTTGGACACGACTGAAGCGACTTAGCAGCAAATGCACATCTTCACTGAGTAAAGATTCAGTAAACCAGAGTAAGCCCATCCCTTGGTGGCTCAGTGGTAAAGAACCCACATGTCAATGCAGGAGACTCGGATTCCATCCGTGATTCAGGAAGATCCCCTAGAGTAGGAAAGCACAACCCATCCAGTATTCTTGCCTGGGAAATCCCACGGACAGAGGATCCTGGTGGGCTACAATCCATAGTGTTGCAGAGTAGAACACAACCGAGTGACTAAACAACAAAACAATAAGAAGTCAGAAGAAGTTGAGAATCTGTGTAAGGACGTGATACATTCCTGTTCTTAACAGTATGCTCCCACCATGTGACTTTGGGTATTACTTGTGACACTTTTTTAATTTGTGTGGGTCTCATTTGCAGCATGTAAGCTTTTATTTAATAATTGCAGTGTGTGGGATCTAGTTAGCTCACCGGGAATTGAACCTCACCCCCCTGCATTGGGAGTGTGGAGTCTTAGCCACTGGGCCACCAGGGAAGTCCCTGACATAAGTATTTTCTTTACTGGGAAAAACACTACTTTTCTCTATTAGATTAATGGGCTTCCCAGGTGGCAAAGTGGTAAAGAATCTGCCTGCTAATGCAGGAGATGCAAGAGATGCACTTTCAATCCCTGGGTCCAGAAGATCCCTTGGAGAAA
>NW_011490572.1:568-952 GCF_000754665.1 Bison bison bison | reverse complement strand
ACTTTAACTCTGATTCCAGGGATGGACTTGTCTGCCATTGGAGCACTTCTTTCTTCCAGCCGTGGAGATATCATCCAACCAGTGACAATGTGCTGGCTGTAGGGGACGAAGACTGGCAAATGACAGAGGGGGAGTTGGAGCAAGAAGGTAAATCTCAGGGAACAAAATTCTGGATCCAGCCATGCCTGAAAACAGAAACTACCTCTGTATCTTGTACTTACACAGACCTAGAAGTTCTCCCTTTGGCTTAAAAACTAATGTAGATATTTTTGGTTGTTTTTTTTTCCACTTGTTTTTCACTTGCAATAGCAAAGTCTTGACTATCAGTGAATTGAAGAATCATAATTTTCTTTCTTAACTAATGTGGTCTGAGGACTTGGCCCT
>NW_011490572.1:0-468 GCF_000754665.1 Bison bison bison | reverse complement strand
ATAAAGAAAATACTGATGTCAGGGACTTCCCTGGTGGTCCAGTGGCTAGGACTCCACAATTCCAATGCAGGTTGCCCAGGTTCAATTCCTTGTGAGCTGACTAGATCCCACATCGCTGCAATTATTAAATAAGAGCTCGCATGCTGCATTGAAGATCCTGCATGCTGCAACTGAGACCCACACAAATTAAAAAAAGGTCAAAAGTAATACCCACAGTCACATAGTGGGAGCATACTATTAAAACAGGAACATATCATCTCCTCACACAGATTCTCAACTTCTTCGGATTTCTTTCTTATTGTTTTGTTGTTTAGTTGCTCAATTGTATTCTACTCCACAACCCTATGGATTGCAGCCCACCAGGATCCTCTGTCCATGGGATTTCCCAGGCAAGAATACCTGATGGGTTGTCCTTTTCTACTCCAGGGGATCTTCCTGAATCAGATGAAATCCGAGTCTCTTGCATTG
>NW_011490571.1:26734-27937 GCF_000754665.1 Bison bison bison | reverse complement strand
ATGGATATTTGTGTATCAATATATCCATCATCAAGATTTCAGCTGAAAAAGTTCAATGATGTTTGTTATGTATATCTTTCCATTTCTAACTTCAGTAGTGAATTGGGACAATAATAAGTAATTACCCTATTTCACCTTTGCAAAACAAAGGAGAGTATTATTACATGTTTACTGACTTGCTTTCTTTTCAAGTATATTTTTTATTTCTACCTTATAAAGCTAATTCACTTCCCATATCTCAAAGTTTAAAACCAGAAGAAAAGATCAGGTGCTGTTCAATGAAAAGCTAAGTTTACTTGCTATAATATTCAAAAGTTACCTAAAAAAGATTCTAACTAGAAATAACCGAAGAGACATCTAAGACAGAAAAGGACACTAATATAATCTGTCTACATTATACAAATAGTACCTGATTGAGACACTGCTGCAAGAGTATATTAATTGACTCATACTGATGTCACCATGATTGCCTATAAACTGTGTGCATTCAACATACCATGCATGCCTTTCATAATTGAAAATAGTTTTAGTAAATTTCAAATAAAAACAAAAAGACAAATGATGGCTAATATATCCAATTTAAGCTCTATTCCCAGATGAGTCTCTAGTGGGCTGAAAGGGTTTAAGCATCCTTTAACTAAGCAATACGCTCTTTTCTCACCATTAGCATCATGCACCAAATGTCTATCAATTCCTAAAAAAAGTGTGAAAAATGGAGCTCATGGTAATTTCAGGCTGCCATTGAAACAAGCAAGACATTTCAAATAGAAAATTTTTGAGTTGACTGATCTGAAAAACTATATGCTCCATTGAGACAGTTTCTTAGAATGTGATTTCTAAGCAACAAAGAGATAATTCTTAATACCTGCATTTTAAATCAAAACATACAGGAATAAAAGTGGAAACATGTTATACCCCTTTTCCTTTTGTCAAACTAAAGTTATGCCAGGATAACAAGCTGTTTTCTACTTACTTGCTAGAATGTTATTTAATATTAATTATTGCAATGACTTCTAACATATTAAATAAACATTTACTAGGACAATTTTCCAAAAAGCACTGTGCTAAGTTTGTTGTACTCAAAGATGAATAAGGATTTCTGTCTCAAAAGATTTTATAACCCAGTGTACAAAACACATACACACAAGCAGAGTATAGTCAAGTCAGTAAGTACAATGATCAAAATATTAAAATGCTATGAGA
>NW_011490571.1:25764-26387 GCF_000754665.1 Bison bison bison | reverse complement strand
TGCCAGACTTGAAATATACATGATCTTGCACACGTTTGAACCTCTATAGCCTCAAACCTCACATATTTAAAATTGGGTTAATCATAGTACCTACCATATAGCGAAAAGCAAAGGAGAAAAGGAAAGATATAAGCATCTGAATGTAGAGTTCCAGAGAATAGCAAGGAGATATAAGAAAGCCTTCCTCAGCGATCAATGCAAAGAAATAGAGGAAAATAACAGAATGGGAAAGACTAGAGATCTCTTCAAGAAAATTTTAGATACCAAGGGAACATTTCATGCAACGATGGGCTCGATAAAGGACAGAAATGGTATGGACCTTACAGATGCAGAAGACATTAAGGAGAGGTGGCAAGAATATACAGAAGAACTGTACAAAAAAGATCTTTATGACCCAGATGATCACAATGGTGTGATCACTCACCTAGAGCCAGACATCTGGAATGTGAGGTCAAATGGGCGTTAGAAAGCATCACCATGAACAAAGCTAGTGGAGGTGATGGAATTGCAGTTGAGCTATTTCAAATCCTGAAAGATGGATGCTGTGAAAGTGCTACACTCAATATGCCAGGAAATTTGGAAAACTCAGCAGTGGCCACAGGATGGGAAAAGGTCCGTTTTCA
>NW_011490571.1:23810-24259 GCF_000754665.1 Bison bison bison | reverse complement strand
AGTGAAAGCCACTCAGTCCTGTTCGAGACTCCATGCACTATGCAGTCCATGCAATTCTCTAGGCCATAATACTGGAGTGAGTAGCCTTTCTCTTCTCCAGGGGATCTTCCCAACTCAGGGATCGAACTGCAGTCTCCTGCACTGCAGGCGGATTCTTTACCAGCTGAGCCACAAGACACCTATATATTTTTAGCACTGTGACTGACACATGGCATTCACTAAACACTTGCTATTATTTATATTTTACTATCGTTTTTATTGTTATTACTACAAGTGATTATACCTTCTATTGCAAATTACTGTGCAAATAATTGAAGTTAAACACACACATACACACACACACACAAACTTGCTTTCACTGCCAAGGGTCTGGGTTGAATCCCTGGTCAGGGAACTAAGATCCCACAAGCTGTGTGACACAACCAAAAAAAATAAATAAATAAACTTCC
>NW_011490571.1:22662-23512 GCF_000754665.1 Bison bison bison | reverse complement strand
TGGGGAAAAAAGCCTTGCTGTTGAGATTTCTGTTTTGTTTTGTTTTATGGGCATTTACTTTACAAAGTATGAATCACCCTCTCTTTTAAACCTGTTACTGGCATGTTCTCAAAGGTGACTAATATTGCTGAGGTTTAATAATAATTGTGTGAGTTTTTCATCTTTCCAAAAATTATTCTCTTAATAAAGAAGAGTGGAATAAAAATTGACATAGCTACAGTGCAGTAAAGACCCCAAATCTATTCTGAATTGACTGGTCAGGGCAGTGTGCTTCTTCCAGAAATTGATTTTTAAACACTTCAAATGACTCTCCCTTCTAGTATGAGGAAATCTGAGGTGTTGATAGTGAGCTGACAGAATGTTAATATCATTAACATTCTGTCAGCTCCTCTTGTCAATGTGTTAATGGTGCCCCTGCTACTCAGTCCTCCCTGCCCTCTGGTTGGTAAAATGACTTAGCCAGCAGTCAATCAAAAAACTAAGCTGATTTGGGGCAATAGACAGCTCTGCCACTGACAAAATCTATGTGAGCAAATGTGGTAAGAAATTTGTCAACAGGATATAAGCAGTAAGGTCAACACTGTGGGTAATGTGCTTTTTAGACAGTTGAAGACCGGACCACAACATATATTTTAAAGTCTAAGGAGCCCTCTTTTAAGAATGGGTTTTCCCACAGGAAAAAGCAAGCAGCAGTAAGTAAAAGTGATGCATGGATTTAAAAGAAAGAAAGAAAAACTCTTTCATACTCACGTGATTGGTCAAAATACAAAAGCTGAAAAACTCAGAATCCATATATAATGTCAAGTTCAAGAGATGGGTCTCAGGATCGACAAGCAGACCACTCACAGTG
>NW_011490571.1:19975-22562 GCF_000754665.1 Bison bison bison | reverse complement strand
AAACCAACAGTGATTCTGAACCTCACCTCACCAATTTCTGCAAAAAGTGCCAAAACACAAAGATTACCAAATTCCTGGTCACCTTAAAACAATGAAGCTATGACAAATAAATGTGTGGGTTGTTGAAGTTATCCTGAGACAACTTGAGCTCACCATGGTGACACAGGGACAACTGTGAACAATTTCATCACCAGACATGGAAAATACTCATTTAATGAATAGGAACATTTTTTAAAGGTTCAAGAGGGTAAACTTGGTCAGTATCTGATACATAGTAAACATTCAGCTAATGAGTGAACATTACCATTTTTATAACTTACTAAAAAATGAATACAGATTCTATTTGAATTCACTGACCAAACAGTTGAACCTAAAACTTCCAATATTATTATGATGAGCACATTGACATGAAGAATACAAAGCACTTTGCTTTAAAAAAAAAATCACAACAGCAAATTCCCAACATGGTATCTAGATTTTTGAAGCATGTGTATTTCAAAATATATGGTGCTATTATATCCAATAACATATATATATATAAAATATATTATATAATATATCCAATAATATATTATATCCAATATTATATCCAGATCATCCCTTTTCATCCTAGAACCTCCCTACTATGATTTATGAGAGAATTTTCTCTATTTCCCTCTGCTTTACAGTCTTACAAAATTAATCTTGCTTTATTTACTCTTTCCAACTTTTTAAAAAAATTTAGAACAAGCAAACAATTTGGGGTAGAGAAAGAGAGTCAGAGGTGACAAGCTTCATTCTAAAGCCCCTGACTATTGTTTGAAAGTGGAAAGTGAAAGTGAAGTAGCTCAGTCGTGTCCGACTCTTTGCGACCCCATCGACTGTAGCCTACCAGGCTCCTCCATCCAAGGGATTTTCCAGGCAAGAATACTGGAGTGGGGTGCCATTTCCTTCTCCAGGAGATCTTCCAGACCCAGGGACTGAACCCAGATCTCCTGCATTGTAGGCAGATGCTTTACCATCTGAGCCACCAGGGAAGATAGGAAATAGCCTGGCTTACTCCATTCATAGGAGAGGTTTCATTCCTTTTTGTTTCTTTGACACTTACTTTTAAAAGATTTGGTTATCCCTTCTAACTGATTACACTTTACATGCTCTAAAAAGGTGATTCATAGTTACTCAACTTCCTGTGAAGATGTATATGAAGAAAAGTTTTATAACTAGAA
Organism: Bison bison bison; assembly: GCF_000754665.1. NCBI lineage: Eukaryota > Metazoa > Chordata > Mammalia > Artiodactyla > Bovidae > Bison > Bison bison. The sequence continues at coordinate 21,357 of NW_011490571.1, read as the reverse complement.
GAACAGCTAACTACTCTTTCAACAATATCCCTTTTGGTGTGTTAAGTAAAAGGAGGATCTTGGATTAGATGACCTCCATTGTCTCTTGCTATATTATTCTGTGATTTAATACATAGTTATTGAATGCCTTCATGTTGCTAGGTGCTTCACATTGGGATGGGCATATCGGAATTAACATGCTGGACGTGATCTTGGCCATTAGGCCAGCAAGACAGAGAAGTGAATAAATGCCAGACTGTCAGCAAATTGTAGTCAAGTTTTCTACCTTGTGCACTGTTGTATTTTCATGATTTGGTAATGCCAAGCATATTTTTATGTATTCCATCAATAATGTGAAAGAACAAGGGTGAACACGGGGTGCTATGGGACTTAGACCAACCTAGAGATCTGGTGAAGATTCAACCTACATATTCATTGCCTTCTGGCCTTCATGCCACTGCTGCTAACTATAGCACCGATCCCTTCTAAAAGTCTAGAGTGGCACTGCTATTCAGTTTTTGAACTCACAGGCCTTATAGAGAGGTTACTGTTTAAGTAAAGGTAAGATTACCTTCATTCAAGAGATAACTACCCCCATACTTGTGCCTATAGTTACTCAATTTAAAGGGCCACTGACCTAAAGTAAATTAATTTATTGGCAGGTGACAGAAACAGTGGAAAGATCATCCAGTACAAAGAATCTTACACTAAAAATAGGATCATGGTTCTAATTTTAAAACTGAATCAAGTATTTCACAAGGAAATATCCTTCTCTTTTGAAATTGCCAAAACAGTAGGAAAAAAAATTAAGTAAGCACCGAAATTCATATAACATATATACATATGATGATTAGACCTTTTGTTTGCCTTTTTCTAGAAGATCCAACCTCTCAGTGGTTGTCCAAGGGGTCTTCCTAAGCAAGAATAATTTAAGTACAGTTTTACCATTGTAATTTATTAATTTGGAGTTTTTAATCAACTCCAACCAAAAGATAGAGTCAATAGTCTACTTTTTCTCTAAAATAAATTGCTATATATTTCATTTTTTTTCTAATATAATATCCAAAGTAACGGCTCCATACATTTTAATATAGTTTTCAATCCCCATGTAGACAGTCACACTTTGGTGCCACTTAAATGAAGAATAACCATTCATCCGTAACATACAGATACAGAAGGCTCTGGATTTTCATTCTAAAGCACTTAATTACATATAACGAGAGAAATAAAATAGAATCCAGGCCAAGTTCATGAGGGCTTGAAATTACTTTTCTTTTTCGAAATGAGCAACAAAGATTCCTCAATGTTGCATGCTATTGTGTGGCCATATGCCAACTGTAGAACAAAATATTAAAAAGAAAAAAGGGATCAAGAATTAAATACAGATATGTAAGGCAAGAAAC
>NW_011490571.1:18128-19454 GCF_000754665.1 Bison bison bison | reverse complement strand
AGGCAAGAAACAAAATCAAAAGGTGAAAACTGTAGGCGGTGCTTCCAACCACAAGACAATATAACAAATTTGAAAGAAAAATATAATCAGCAACAAAGTTAAATCTTCATATTAAATATTTCAATGTGGGCAGCTATGTAATTAAAGGTTATTTTTGAGGATTTCCTGCCTTCAATCTCCCACAAACATATGTTCCCAATATTCTTATTTACATAAGTACTCAGCATCACTAAAGGACCACACAGAATACAGTATTAATTTATGAATCAAACATTGAAAATGAAAAAAAAATTTTTTTTCACATAAACATAAATTGCCATTCTCAAGTAATTCAAGTTCAGGACCATAACTTCCAAGCTGGGCAGGAAAGAAAGCATATGAGAGAAGAAAAAGACGATAAATTTAACCTTGAAACAAGGTGACTGCCATATAGTTGTTGAAATAATTTACTTATTATCAGATAAAGAATTTACAGTATTTATTCCCTCTAGAGATGTAAAATGGTGAATCAATCTGCAGTTCAAGATATTTATTTAAACCCAGAGGAGGAGGATATGGTTTTAACTTTTGAAAACCAAAATAGAAAAAAAAAATCAGCTCTAATATAGTTTATCTTTAGATACCAGATTTAACATTAAACAGTTCAAGCTAGATATCACTTCTCAAGTTTTCCTTTCATATAATTCTGTAATTTATATGAATATACTGTATGTAAAATAGGGATTTAAAAACATTTATATAGCAGGCAATGCTTAATGTGTTACAGATAGCTATTACAATTTACTAAAATACATAACCTACTGATCAATTCATCTATCCATCCATCCATGCATGCATTTTATTCTTCATAACCTTTCAGTCTACTGATATCAGTTATCCTCTGATTGCCCTTGAAAATGTATGTGCCCCTCAGAAAATACCTGCATACACAAAGGGAGCAACAAAAAAGAACTCTGACAAAAAAATTTATTTTACTGATCATTTCCTTTAAATAACTGCTTATATAAGGAGAGTCTTTGTTTTGTTTTAGGTCTTATCAAACTTCATAAGACTTACCTTGCATATCTTGTAGGCCTTCAAATGAAACTCTTCTTTGAGAAATGGCATTTTTCTTATATAATCGTTCCCTTGCCTACTCTATGATTCAAAATGTCATGAACTAAAATTTATGCTGCTGATATAAAAACAGCCTATACACAAATTCATCCGAACCATGTGAATAGAATGGTAAGTTTAGAACTAATCACAGGGTAAATAGATATTTGGATAGACAGACACACACACACAGAGACACACACACACAGACACACACACACACATAGATAC
>NW_011490571.1:16306-18028 GCF_000754665.1 Bison bison bison | reverse complement strand
TCATTAGTTGCCTTAATTATCCCTAACATTTTCTGCATTTTTCTTTTTCTCTTCTCATTGACAACCAATAATTTTAAATAGTATATTCAAAGCGCTCTTAAATATGTGCACACTTTCCAGATCTCTCAGGATGCCTTCTTTTCACAGGGCTAACTTTTTTGTTAAAGCTTATACTATTTTACAGATACTCTATTACTCCATAACTGCCAATTATATATGAAGACAATTCTATCAATATCAACAGATTTGACAGAGTTCTAGTTGAAAAGACAAGGTAAGTATTAAAATTTGATAGGTAGCCCACGACATTGATTTTTAAATCCAGGTTTCTGAAACACAGTTCTTTTCATTAAAGGACCATGAAACAGAAATAGAATAATATTACAATTTTTTTTTTTTTAAGTAAATTGCAGTCTCATTCAGAGGTGTATTAGAATTACCATGAATAATTCAAGAGACTGACAAAAATCAACCCCCTGGCAAATTTCAGCCAGTCTTCTGATATAAATTCATCATGCTGACATACACACCTATATAACTCAATGAGGAGAAATTGCTTAAATATACTTGGAAGTTCAAGAGAGTGAAAATCAAATACCAACACTAAAGACAAATTATTTTTTTCCTATTAATCTGTCAGTACAAATAGCTAGGTCCAATTTAGTTCCATTTGTTTAGATCTGACAAACTTGGAGATTATTCCTTATTGGAGAAGTCAAAGAGTTTTGCCCTGCCAAAAATGTGCTAACGGCTCAGTAATCATTGCTTGCTTTATTTAAAGGATGAATTTACTGTGAAGGAAACCATTCTCTCTGAGTTTAAAGCTGAATTTTTCCACTTCAGTTTTTCTTACTAATTATTCAAAAGGCTTCTCCGTTCCCACTCACTTGATGGGAAGCTGAAGATATGAAATTGAAGATATGAAGTTGTTTATGTCATTTAGGCTACATGGAAGAAATAAACTCATGATAACTTTCTGCAATAAACAAAATGTGCCCAGAGGCAAAGTTTATGTCACAATGGTAATTCCAATAGTAAAAACGGGATGATTTGAGGACTGTTCTGATTGTTCAATAAAGAAACAGCCTAATCAAGTTGCCATATACACAAACGTATAGATAACTCAAATAACAAGAGGCATTATTTTTAATACAGTGAAACTGCTTTTACCCTAAAGTTGAATTCTGAATAAAACAATATTTTCTAGACATCTATCCACCTCAATTTCATATGTCAAATCCTTAAGACTTCTATAAATCCCTATAGAGCTCTAGTCCAAATTCTCTAACATTCATAGACACTTCTATTTCTTTAAGCGATCTTCCACATATCCCCTTTTAAGTGAGAGTTTTTTTTTTTTTTTGGCTTTGTGTACATAAGCACAGAGTCTCTGCTCTAAACTGTCATGCTACTTAATAGTAAGATTCCTAACTAACACTTTGCTTTTCCCTCAGTACTTATCATATACTGTACCCAATGAATGTTGTTGAATGAATATGTATACGTCAATGAGTTTTGAATTGGATTTAAATGTATGCCCACTTCTGCAAATGGATGTGTATGTAGACGTTAGATACAACAAAAGTAATCAGAAGTTAGTTAATTATTAAGTGAAAATGAAAAGGAAGTAGGAAGTTGCTGCTACTGCTGCTTCTGCTAAGTCGCTTCAGTCGTGTCTGACTCTGTGCGACTCCATAGACGGGAGCCCACCAGGCTCCCCCA
>NW_011490571.1:15167-15426 GCF_000754665.1 Bison bison bison | reverse complement strand
GGAACAAAAGAAAATAAAATACTAGAGATGTGAGAATCCAAGAATTTTAGCACACTTGCAAATTTATAGCTGCATTAAAGAAAAAATACCATTATATAAAATATATCTCCTTAAATTGTTGGAATTATGGTATCTTAGAGTTGGAAGTGACATTAAAGGAGATATGGACCAGCCCCCTCAAGGTTTAAAAGCTCAGATTACACAGCATCATTGTTAGCCTTCCGAAATAGAAACAGACTCACAGACATAGAGAACAGAC
>NW_011490571.1:13806-14590 GCF_000754665.1 Bison bison bison | reverse complement strand
ATCGGTGGTGGGGTTTAATCCCAGTAAAACAGGCATGAGGGAAAAGAGAAGAAAGCAAATACAAGAGAGGATGTTACTGAACTGGCTATACCTTTACAGAAACTATAGCTGCTTGCTTAGTGTCTCAGGTTGTCTCTATCAGGGCCACTTAACGGGTATGTGAACCATGAAGTCACATGGGGCCCCAGGCTTAAAAGTGCCCTGTTCTTTGTTTAAGGTTTTATTGTCAGCACTTTGAACTTCTTAGTAATATTTCAAACTAGGCTTTGCAATTTCATTTTGCACTGGGCCCCCCAATCATGAATTCAGTCTTGGCCTCTGCATAAGACAAATAAAGCAACTTCAACTTGAAAGAGTTGGTTAAAGGAGGTGAAAGGTTGACTTGGTGAACCTTATTCTCTCATTGGTGAAATTCTATTTCAAGAGATGTGAACTTCGAGGTCTGTCTGAGGAGCAAGACAAGTGGCCCCAGACTGGAGAGAGGGCCTTGGCACAGAACGGATACCCAGAGGTATTGCTTTACAGAATTTACAGAGGATTCACTCTATCCCTGAATGGCTTATTTCCTTTTTGACAGTTGATATAATTAGAAAAACTCTATTTGCTTATAATCAAAATCAGCATACTTGCAGTCTTCTTACCCATTAGTCCTCATTTTGCCTTAAAGCAACATTGCTTAAGTCTACTTCCTATTTTATAGGAAAGATGTCCCTTGCATCTTCTTAATCTGCCAAGGTTACAAACATCCAGTTCCTTCAACTAGTCCTCCTAAGGTATAAGGGTT
>NW_011490571.1:12153-12933 GCF_000754665.1 Bison bison bison | reverse complement strand
GAATCAATGGACATGAGTTTGAGTGAACTCCGGGAGTTGGTGATGGACAGGGAGGCCTGGTGTGCTGCCATTCATGGGGTCGCAAAGAGTCAGTCACGACTGAGCGGCTGAACTAAACCGAAATATTATCCCCTGTTCAAAGATCATGGCCCTGTCATGATGAAGGGACTTGTATAACTCAGTGAAGCTAGGAGCCATGTCATGCAGGGCCACCAAGGATGGACGGGTCATAGCGAAGATTTCTGGAAAACAAACAAAAAAAAACATGGTCTACTAGATGAGGAAATTGCTACTCACTCCATCAACAGTAAGAAAAGGCAAAAAGATATAATACCAGAAGATGAGTCCCCCAGGTTGGAAGGTGTCCGATATGCTACTGGTAAAGAGCAGAGGGCAAATACCAATAGCTCCAGAAAAAATGAAGCACCTGAAGCAAAGTTGAAACAACAGACAGTTGTGGATGGGTCTGGTGGTGAAAGTAAAGTTCAATGCTGTAAAGAACAATACTGTATAGGAACCTGGAAGTTAAGTCCATGAATTAAGGTAAATTGGACATGGTCAAGCAGGAGATGGCAAAATTGAACATCGACATCTTGAGGAATCAATGAACTTAAATGGACGGGAATGGGAAAATTTAATTTGGATGACCATTATATCTACTACTGCGGGCAAGGATCCTTCAGAAAAAACAGAGCAGCCCTCATAGCCAACAACAGTCTGAAATGCAGTACTCGGGTGCAACCTCAAAAACGACAGAATGATCTCCATTCGTTTACAAGC
>NW_011490571.1:9324-10524 GCF_000754665.1 Bison bison bison | reverse complement strand
TAATGACACAGATAACCATGGTGGTGTGATCATTCACCTAGAGCCAGACATCCTGAAGTATGAAGTCAAGTGGGCCTAGGAAGCATTACTAAAAACAAAGTTAGTGGAGGTGATGAAATTCCAGCTGAGCTATTTAAAATTGTAAAAGATGCTGTTAAAATGCTACACTCATGTCAGCAAATTTGGAAAACTCAGCAGTTGCCACAGGACTAGAAAAGGTCAGTTTTCATTCTAATCCCAAAGAAGTGCAATGACAGTGAATGTTCAAAACCACTGTACAACTGTGCTCATTTCACATGCCAGCAAGGTTATGCTCAAAATCCTTCAAGCTAAGTTTTAGCAGTGTGTGAACTGAGAACTTCCAGATGTACACTCTGGATTCAGACGAGGCAGAGGAACCAGAGATCAAATTGCCAACATTCACTGAATCAAGGAGAAAGTTCCAGAAAAACATCTATTTCTGCTTTATTGACTACATCAAAGCCTTTGACTGTGTGGATCACAACAAACTGTGGAAAATTCTTAAGTTAGAATTCTCAGTTAGAAACAGATGTGGAACAACCGACTGATTTGAAATTGGGAAAGGAGTATGACAAGGCTGTATATTGTCACCCTGCTTATTTAACTTATATGCAGAGGATGCCATGCAAAATGCCAAGCTGGATGAATCACAAGGTAGAATAAAGATAGCTGGGAGAAGTATCAACAACCTCAGATATGCAGATGATACTATTCTAATGGCAGAAAGTGAAGAGGAACTAAAGAGGCTTTTGAAGTGAAAGAGGAGAGTAAAAAAGCTGGCTTAAAATTCAGCATTCAAGAAACAAGATCACAACATATGGTCCCATCACTTCATGGCAAATAGAAGGGGAAAAGGTGGAAGCAGTGACTGATTTTATTTTGTTGGGCTCCAATATCACTGTGGATGGTGACTGCAGTTATGAAATTAAAACATAAATGCTCCCTGGAAGAAAAGCTATGATCAACCTAGACAGTATAATAAAAAGCAGAGACACTACACTTTGCCAACAAAAGTCCGTGTAGTCAAAGTTATGGTTTTTCCAGTAGTCATGTATGGATATGATAGTTGGACTACAAAGAAAGCTGAGCACCAAAGAATTGATGCTTTTGAACTGTGGTGTTGGAGAAGACTCTTGAGAGTGCCTTGGATTGCAAGGAGATCCAAGCAGTCAATCATAA
>NW_011490571.1:3886-5487 GCF_000754665.1 Bison bison bison | reverse complement strand
TTACTTTTCACTTTCATGCACTGGAGAAGGAAATGGCAACCCACTCCAGTGTTCTTGCCTGGAGAATCCCAGGGACGGGGGAGCCTGGTGGGCTGCCGTCTATGGGGTCGCACAGAGTCGGACACGACTGAAGCGACTTAGCAGCAGCAGCCCCGCATACTACTTGGCAAAGCTATTTTTGCACTTGACTGGGTTTTCCCAGAGTAAGTTTAGTGCGTCGAGTCCACAGATATATACATATGCAAAATTGTCAACTTTAACCCAAATTGAATGTAGGTTGTCACGAGGTCAGTGTCAGTACTGAGGTCAAAATACTGGAGTCATTAGAATCCTTGCCACATTAGTGCTGCTCGGATTGGCAGTTCTACTTAGGGTTACAGGTCAGATAATAGAGGTTTGGGAAGCATATAGTAAGCTTAGGGGTTATGTTTTCCTTATTCATTAACTGACTGTGGATACTAATAAGATCAGTATATGCCCACAGAGAAGAGATTCACAATGCAAAGTCAACAATTTAGAGGATATAAGTTCCTTACCACTGAAGTCTGTCCATAAATAAAGCAGGGATTTATCTGGGTGTTATCATTTCATAAATCTATTATACCTTAAGTGATTTTGCCTAATAACCTAACAATGAGGAAATGAAGTTGGAGAAGTAGGTGGGGCCTTCGTGGCCACGATAAGAAGCTTAGGTTTCACCCTAAAGTAATGGGAATGTACTGAAAGACTTTAAACAGGAGAGGCTGATGAAAATTATACTTTGAAAAAGATTCAATTATGGCAGCTATGTGGAAAATGCAGGGAAGGGGTCAAGAATAGTAAACGGGAGAAGAGTTAAGAAACAGTGATTATGGTCTAGGCAGGAAATGATAGTGACTTGGATTAGGGTGACCAAAGATGGTTGCAGTATATATATATATATATATTTTTAAATTTTATTTTATTTTTAAACTTAACAATATTGTATTAGTTTTGCCAAATATCGAAATGAATCCGCCACAGGTATACCCGACATACCACTGGCTCGACTTGGGGTGGGGTATGAAACCTGAATGGTAAAGAGAAAGAATTGTTAAGAATGATTTCTGGATTTCCAGCATGAACAAAGGAAATGGAAACATTAGCAGGGAAATTTCTGGGGAATATTCAAAGGTTTATTTAGCTTTGGACTAACCAAGTCTCAATTGCATGAAGCATACAAGTTGAGATGGCAAATTGCCAGTTGGATATATGGATCTGGAGCTCAGAAGAGAAGTCTGAGCAGGACACAGGAAATAGGGTGGTATTTGCATACAGACACAAACTTCTGTTATATTGTTTCATTATAAAATTTAGTCTACAGTTAGCTTTCTGGCTGTATCAGTTCAGTTCAGTTCAGTCGCTCAGTCGTGCCCAACTCTTTGCGACCCCATGAATTGCAGCACGCCAGGCCTCCCTGTCCATCACCAACTCCAGGAGTTCACTCAGACTCACATCCATAGAGTGAGTGATGCCATCCAGCCATCTCATCCTCTGTTGTCCCCTTCTCCTCCTGTCCCCAATCCCTCCCAGCATCAGACTCTTTTCCAATGAGTCAACTCTTCGCATGAGTGGCCAAAGTC
>NW_011490571.1:0-406 GCF_000754665.1 Bison bison bison | reverse complement strand
TTCAATACTCTCATAGTACTTTTGATTCTTTTATAGCATTTTTTCCCCTTGCATTCCAATAGTTTATATGGCTACTTCTCTCAAGAGAATTTTAGTTCCTTGAAAGCAGAGTGAGACTATCAAAAATATTTCCCTATTTTCAGTTTCTAACACTTCTCATTTACTGAGTACTTAATAAATTTTGTACGAACTGAGACACCATGCTTCTCATTGACCCAATTAGCAAACATGATTTTTAAAATGCAGACTATTTTCAGTCTACAGAAACTCTTCTACAATGTAAACTAAAAATAAAAAAAAATTTTCAAGAAAAGATAAGATTGTTAAACGGATTACAAATATTCGTATCTTTTACACTGTAATACTAGTTGATGTTAACTGTCTTCAAAAAAAAAAAAGAAAAGAA
>NW_011490570.1:4780-5186 GCF_000754665.1 Bison bison bison | reverse complement strand
TTCTGTGTTTCCTGTCTAGAGAAGATCCTTTAGCGTTTGTTGGAGAGCTGGTTTGGTGGTGCTGAATTCTCTCAGCTTTTGCTTGTCTGTAAAGCTTTTGATTTGTCCTTCTTTTTGAATGAGGTCCTTGCTGGGTATAGTAATCTGGGCTGTAAGTTCTTTTCTTTCATCACTTTAAGTATGTCCTGCCATTCCCTTCTGACCTGAAGAGTTTCTATCGAAAGATTAGCTGTCATCCTTATGGGAATCCCCTTGTGTGTTATTTGCTGCTTTTAATGTTTGTTTTTTGTGTTTGACCTTTGTTAATTTGATTGATATGTGTCTTGGGGTGTTTTGCCTTGGGTTTATCCTGTTTGAGACTCTCTGAGTTTCTTGGACGTGGGTGATTATTTCCTTCCCCATTTTA
>NW_011490570.1:0-353 GCF_000754665.1 Bison bison bison | reverse complement strand
CTAATAGAGCTTTGCCAAGAGAATGCACTGGTCATAGCAGACACCCTCTTCCAACAACACAAGAGAAGACTCTACACATGGACATCACCAAATGGTCAACACCGAAATCAGATTGATTATATTCTTTGCAGCCAAAGATGGAAAAGCTCTATAGAGTCAGCAAAAACACAACAGGGAGCTGACTGTGGCTCAGATCATGAACTTCTCATTGCCAAATTCAGACTTAAATTGAGGAAATGAAGGAAAACCACTAGACCATTCAGGTATGACCTAAATCAAATCCCTTATGATTATACAGTGGAAATGAGAAATAGATTTAAGGGACTAGATGTGATAGACAGAGTGCCTGATGA
>NW_011490569.1:19010-19426 GCF_000754665.1 Bison bison bison | reverse complement strand
ATGGCCTTTACTATGTTGAGGTAGGTTCATTCTATGCCCACTTTTTGAAGAGTTTATTCATAAATGGGTGCTGATTTATTTCAAAGACTTTTTCTGGATCTATTGAAAGTATCATATGGTTTTTATCTTTCAATTTGTTAATATGGTATATCACAATGATTGATTTGGTATATTGAAAAATCCTTGCATCCCTGGAATAAACCCAACTTGCTCATGGTGTATGAGCTTTTTGATGTGTTGCTGAATTCTGTTTGCTAAAATTCTGTTGAGTATTTTTGTATCTATGTCCATCAGTTATACTGGCCTGTAGTTTTCTCTTTTCTGCATTGTCTTTGTCTGATTTTGGTATCAGGGTGATAGTGGGCTTATAGAATGAGTTTGGAAGTGTTCCTTCCTCTGAAAAATTTTGGAAGAGT
>NW_011490569.1:15552-17056 GCF_000754665.1 Bison bison bison | reverse complement strand
ATAGCATTGTGGTTGGAGAAGATGCTTTATATGATTTCAATTTTCTTAAATTTACTGAGGTTTGATTTGTGACCCAAGATGTGGTATATCCTGGAGAATATTCCATGTGCACTTTAGAAGAAGGTGTACTCTTCTGCATTTGGATGGAATGTCATGAAGTTATCAGTGAGATCTGTCTCATCTAATGTATCATTTAAGACTTGTGTTTCCTTATTAATTTTCTGTTTTGGTGATCTCTCCATTGGTATGAGTGGGGTGTTAAAGTCTCCTACTATTATTTTGCTACTGTCAGTTTCTCCTTTTATGTCTGTTAGTGTTTGTCTTATGTATTGAAGTACTCCTATGTTCAGAGCATAGATAGTTACAATCGTTATGTCTTCCTCTGGGATTTATCCCTTGAGTATTTTGTACTGTCCTTTCTTATCTCTTGTTACATTCTCTATTTTAAGGCCTATTTTGTCTTATATGAGGATTGCTACTCCAGGTTTCTTTTGCTTCCCATTTGCATGGAATGTATTTTTCCATCCTCTGATTTTCAGTGTCAAAGGTCTATGTATTGAGGTCTGAAGTGGGTTTCTTGTAGACAGCATATGTATAGATCTTGTTTTTTTAATCCATTCAAGCAGTCTTTGTCTTTTGGCTGGAGCATTTAATCCTTTTACCTTTAAAGTAATTATTGATATATATGTTTCTATTGCCATTTTCTTAATTGTTTGGGGTTGATTTTGTAGATCTTTCTTCTCTTGTGTTTCTTGACTATATAAGTCCCTTTAATATTTGTTGTAAAGCTGGTTTGGTGGTGCTGAATTGTCTTAACTTTTGCTTGTCTGAAAAGCTTTTTATTTCTCCATCAGTTTTGAATGAGATCCTTGCCAGATATGGTAATCTTGGTTGTAGGTTTCTCTGTGTCAGTACTTTAAATATATCCTGCCATTCCCTTCTGGTCTGTAGAGTTTGTGCTGAAAGATCAGCTGTTGAACATATGGGGTTTCCCTTGTATGTTACATGTTGCTTTTCCCTTGCTGCTTTTAATATTCTTTCTTTGTGTTTAGTCTTTGTTAGTTTGATTAGTATGTGTCTTGGCATGTTTCTCCATGGGTGTATCCTATATGGGACTCTTTGTGCCCTTTGGCCTTAATTGACTATTTCCTTTTCCATGTTGGGGAAATTTTAAACTATAATCCCTTCAAAAATTTTCTCATACCCTTTCTTCTTTTCTTCTTGTCTCAGAGGTCTCTGAGACTATCCTCAGTTCTTTTCATTCTTTATTCTGCTCTTCAGAAGTTATTTCCATCATTTTATCTTCCAGCTCACTAATTTGTTATTCTGTTTCAGATATTCTGCTATTGATTCCTTCTAGAGTATTTTTAATTTCAGTAATTGTGTTGTTTGTTTTTGTATGTTTATTCTTTAATTCTTCTAGGTCTTTGTTAGTTGATTTTGTTTCTTGAATTCTCTCCATTTTGTTTTCAAGGTTTTTGATCATCTTTACTATCATTATTCC
>NW_011490569.1:14964-15452 GCF_000754665.1 Bison bison bison | reverse complement strand
GTTTCAGATATTCTGCTATTGATTCCTTCTAGAGTATTTTTAATTTCAGTAATTGTTTTGTTTACTATGTTTCTTTTCTTACTATGTTAATTTGTTACTATGATTCTTTATGGTGCTTGGTGAGTTGTTCTGCTGCTCATTTGAAGTAACAAACACTTTCTTTGCCTGAGTGCTCAGTCTTATCCGACTCTTTGAGATGCTATGTATTGTAGCTCACTGGTAAAGTAATGCTCAAAATTCTCCAAGCCAGGCTTTAGCAATATGTGAACCATGAACTTCCAGATGTTCAAGCTGGTTTTAGAAAAGGCAGAGGAACCAGAGATCAAATTGCCAACATCCGTTGGATCATCAAAAAAGCAAGAGAGTTCCAGAAAAACATCTATTTCTGCTTTATTGACTATGCCAAAGCCTTTGACTGTGTGGATCACAATTAACTGTAGGAAAATTCTAGAAAGAGATGGGAATACCAGACCACCTGACCTGCCTCT
>NW_011490569.1:14274-14845 GCF_000754665.1 Bison bison bison | reverse complement strand
TAAAACTCCAATATTTTGGCCACCTCATGCGAAAAGTTGACTAATTGGAAAAGACTTTGATGCTGGGAGGGATTGGGGGCAGGAGGAGAAGGGGACGACAGAGGATGAGATGGCTGGATGGCATCACCTATGCGATGGACATAAGTTTGAGCCAACGCCGGGAGTTGATGATGGACAGGGAGGCCTTGCGTGCTGCGATTCATGGGGTGGCATAGAGTCGGACATGACTGAGCGACTGTCCTGGAACAGGAGTCTCCTCTGTCCATGGAATTTTCCAGGCAAGAATACTGGAGTAGGTTGCCATTTCCTACTCCAGGGGATTTTCTTGATGCAGGAATGAAACCCAGTCTGTTGCGTCTCCTGCAATGTCTTCTCTACTACTGTGCCACCTGGGAAGCCCAACACCTTCTTTATGTAAAGCTTTTTTCCCCTTTTACTTTATTCTAGTGATTCTGGTACTCTTGCCTGGAGAATCCCATTGGACAGAGGAGCCTGGTGGGCTGCAGTCCGTAGCATTACAAAGATTCTGACAGGACTGAGCCACTGAACATGAGCAGAAGCATGTATGATT
>NW_011490569.1:9999-12246 GCF_000754665.1 Bison bison bison | reverse complement strand
TCTGAGTGAACTCCGGGAGTTGGTGATGAACAGGGAGGCCTGGCGTGCTGCGATTCATGGGGTCACAAAAAGTTGGACACGACTGAGCGACTGATCTGATCTGATATGTAATAGTATATAACATGTAACACTACATAGAATGTTATATATGTTATTATATATGGTATGTATTGCAACAGTCTACTGTGGTCATCATTTTATTAATTCTGATGAAGTGTGGAAACCCTAACAACTATTTAAGTCTCTCATATATACAGTTTTCTTAAATATTTCTTCTGAGTATATTTAAAAGAACATCAGGAAGTGTTATGGTTTTGCTTAAAACATTAAACATAATTTAGAAAAATCAATAGGAGAAGAGACATTTAATTTATTATTGATTTTTTTCCTTAGTGTTCTTTCTTCCTTCCTGAAATTCCAGGTTTCTTCCTCTTATTATTTCCTTTCTGTTTAGAGAACTTCCTTTATTTATTAATTTAGAGTAAGTCTGCCTAAGATATAGTCTCTTAATTTTCCTTCATTTAGGAATATTTTTATTTCCTTTTCGTTACTGAAGAACATTTTCACCTCAAAGGGATTTTGTTGAATTTTTTTTTTTCTTTAAGCACTTGAAATATATTTCATTTGCTTTTGGCTTTCATCATTTCTGATGAGAATTATGCCATCATTTTAATTTTTTTCCTTATAAGTAAAGAATTTTTTTTTCCCTTTGCTTCAAGATATCTTATTTGTCTTAATTTTTACAAGTTCAATTATGATGTGTCTTGTCACGGAATAATTTGGGTTTATGCTCTTTAGGTCTCCCTCAGATTGTTGAATCTGTTGTTTTATAACTCTTGTCGAATTGGGGATATTTATAGTATCAACTTAAATAAAGAAGTAAAGCAAAACAAGCTCCCATTGCCAGACATTTAGTTTGTTCAGGAATATCAGAGAAATTGCAATTCAGGAACCATATGCTATAGCAAGGTACAAGTAAAGTTCATTGAGGGGTTGAAGTTGACTGTATTTATGGGCAAGAAGTGTAAAGAGGGGGAATTCCAGCCAGAGTCTAAGCAGTAAGTTCATTGGCTTGAGGATGGGGAGAGATTCTTAGCAGATACTCATTGGTCAGGAGGTAAGTCTTGGGCTTCTGTAAATTAGGCATTTATGGAAATCAGTCTATCAGTCCTTAGGTTCTGTTCTTCTTAGTATGTATGTGTGAGATTTTTCCATTTCATATCTTCCAGTTCCATTTTAGATTGAAATCCTTTCACATTTCCTTCTCTTGATCAAGATGTTTCACAGAAAGCATCACTGATCAACCATGTCTTCAGGCATTGTTTTCCTCTTTTTTCCTCCTTTGTTTCTTTCCTTCCTTCCTTCTTTCTTTCTTTTTTTCCAACATTTTTATATGAGATACATGTCCCTTAGAGCTGAGGAGGAACATCTTCAGGTATCTTGTCCCATGGAGGAGAGGATGGCAAGTGAATTTCATTGACCCCATTTAAACAAAAAGAAATTTCAAAAACCAAACTCTGCATAATAGATTAGGATAGCTGACTCAGGGAAACTAAGGAAGAAAGAATACTTGATGTTTTGGAATTAGCCAGTGTATTATGCTGATTTCTGAGTAAGCTGTGAATTTCTGTAAGGTTAGGTTAATTTTCCTTTATCAGCTTGTGTTGACCATCTCCAGTTTGTTCCTGACATAAGTGACTCCATTTTAATTTGTTTTTATACTTTCCCTTTTTAAAATCACATCCCCATTACAGGGTGCTGATCATCTGATATATTGCTTGGTGTTTCTTCTGCATGGACTTCACCTTTTGACTGATCATCCATTTTGTTTCTTTTTCTTCACCATACTATGATTAGACACCTTTCTTCAGGGTAAGAGAAGCTTTGGGGGTCAGTGTTAAATTCAAAAGGCCACATTTGAATGCCTTCTTTATTTTGGGACTAAGTGGAGGGTCAAGGCAGGAAGATCTTGTCTAGGTTACAAGTGTTCAATATCAGTTTGAAGCACTGGACAAGCATTTTCATTTTTGTTATTTTTACAGATGTTGGATAGACAGCAGCTATATACTCTAAAAATTGCAACACAAAATAGAATGGCAGATAGAAAGACCAAACTATAGTATACATTTAAACTATGCACTCAATCCTGTTGATAACCAGTTGAATAAATGGCAATTATGAGTCACTTTGGACTTGTAACCAATGAATTTGTTCTCATATTCTAGATAATTGTACCTCTACTCCCCC
>NW_011490569.1:9338-9899 GCF_000754665.1 Bison bison bison | reverse complement strand
GGCAAGCATAGTTATAATCAGAGAAAAGGTAAAAAAAAAAGTACACTGGGAAACCTGGCTATAAAAATTTAAACTCTGTAGCCGAAATAAAAATACATTTAGGTATTGTTTATGGTGGCATCAGGGATAGAAGAAAAATTGATTATATGAAGGACCAGGTGTTGTAGAAAATGGGGTGCATCTATGTTCATAAGTGGTATCGGCCTGTAATTTTTATTTTTTGTGGTACCTTTAGATTTAGTATCACAGTGATGGTGGCCTCATAGAATGAGTTTGGTACTTTTCCTTCCTCTGCAATTTTCTGGAAGAGTCAGCAGAATAGGTATTCGCTGTTTTCTAAACTTTTGGTAGAATTCACCATGAAGCCATCTGGCCCTGGGCTTTTGTTGTTGTTGTTGAAGAATTTTTATTATAGTTTCGATTTCTGTGCTTGTGATTGTGTTCATATTTTCTATTTCTTCCTGGTTCAGTTTTAGAAGGTTGTACTTTTCTAAGAATTTGCCCGTTTCTTGGAGGTTTTCCATTTTCTTGGCATATTGTTGCTTGTAGTTGTCTCTTATG
>NW_011490569.1:4522-6375 GCF_000754665.1 Bison bison bison | reverse complement strand
AAGAAGAGCTTGACAGGCTACAGTACATGGGATCACAAAGAGTTGGACATGACTAAGAAGGCAGACACACACACATAGGTTTTGAATTCTCGTGTTTTCATTCTCATTTATTTCTAGTTATATTTTGATTTCCACAGTGATCTGTTGGTTTTTCAGAAGCATATTTGTTTGCCTACATTATTTCTGTTTTATAAAGTTTTATTTTCCCTGCAATTTATATCTAATATTATAGTGCTGTGGTCAAAAAAGATGCTTAAAATGGTTTCCAATTTTTTTTTTTTAATCTGCAAAGGCTTAACTTGTGACCCAAGATGTGATCTGTCCTGGAGAAGTTTCCATGTGCACTTGACAAAAATGTTAAATAGAAGAAATGTCCTGTAGATATAATTTAGATCTAACTGGTCCAATGTATAATTTAATAATTGTGTTTCCTTATGAATTTTCTCTCTAGATGATCTGTCCATTTGTGTGAGTTGATATCAGTGTCCCCCACTATTATGTTCTTTTTTATCTCCCTTTTGTTTATGTATTGAGGTGCTCCTTTATTGGGTATATTTATATTTATAATTGTTATTCTTGGATTGATCCATTTGTCATGATGTAATATCCTTCCTTTTCTCATGTAATGGTCTTTGTTTTAAAGTCTATCTTATCTGATATTAGTATTGGTGGTCCTGCTTTCTTTTGATTTCCATTTGCATGGAATATCTTTTTCCAGCCCCTCTCTGTCTGTAAGTGTTCCTACGTCTGAAGTGGGTCCCTTATAGAAAGCATATATGGAGGTACTGTTTTTGTATCCATTTTGCCAGTCTGTGTCTTTTGGTTGGAGCATTAAATATATTTACATTTAAGGTAATTATTGTTATGTATTATTCTATTACAATTTAATTTATTTTTTTGAGTTTACTTTTGTAGACTTTTTCTTTCTCTTATGTTTCCAGTCTAGAGAAGTTCATTCAGCATTTGTTGTAAAGCTGGTTGGTGGTCCTGAATTCTCTTAACTTTTATCTCTAAGGCTTTTGATTTCTCCTTCAAGTCTGAATGAGATTCTTGCTGGATAGAATAATCTTGGTTGTAGGTTTTTTCCTTTCATCACTTTATGTATATCCTGCTAGTCCTTCATGGTCTGCAGTGTTTATGTTTAAAGATCACCTGTGAGCCTTATGGGGATCCCATGGTATGCTATATTTTCCTTTTCCCTTAATGCTTTAAATATTTTTGTCTTCTTGTTTTATTTTCATTAGGTTGATTATATGTGTATTGGCATGCTTCTCTTTGGGTTTATCCTGTGTGGGATTCCTGGACTTGGGTATGTATCTCCTTTCCCATGTTATGGATTTTTTTTTTTTTTAACTAATATTCCCCACAAATATTTTCTCATACCCTTTCTTTTTCTCTTATTTTTCTGGGAACCCTGTAATACGAATGTCCTTGTGCTTAATGTTGTCACAGAACTCTCTGAGTGTGTCCTCATTTCTTTCTATTTTATTTTATTTTTATTCTGCTTTGTTTCAGTTATCTCCACCATTCTATCTTCAGGCTCACTTATCTGTAATTCTGCCTCAGTTATTCAGCTATTGGTTCCCTCTAGTGTATTTTTCACCTCAGTTATTGTGTTGTTCATTGCTGCATGTCTATTCTTTATTTTTTATATTGTTGTTGTTCGGTCACCAAATTGTGTCTGACTCTTCATGACCCCATGGATTGCAGCATGCCAGGCTTTCCTGCCCTTCACCAACTCCTGGAGTTTGGCCAAGTTCATGTCCATTGAATTGGTGATGCCATCAAACCATCTCATCCTCTTTTGCCCTTATCTCCTTCTGCCTTCAATCTCTTCCAGCATCAGAGTTTTT
>NW_011490569.1:0-388 GCF_000754665.1 Bison bison bison | reverse complement strand
AGACATGGAACAATGGACTAGTTTCAAATTGGGAATGGAGTACCTCAAGGCTGTATATTGTCAGCCTGCTTATTTAACTTATATGCAGAGTGCATCATGCAGAATGCCAGGCTGGATGAAGCACAAACTATAATCAAGATTGCTTGAAGAAATATCAATAACCCCAGTTATGCAGATGACACCACCCTTATGGCAGAAAGTGAAAAGGAATTAAAAAGCCTTGTGATGAATGTGAAAGAGGAGAGTGAAAAAGCTGGAGGAAAACTCACCATTCAAAAAACGAAGATCATGTCACGTGGTCCCATCACTTTTTGGCTAATAGATGGAGAAACAATGGAAACAGTGGCAGATTTTATTTTCTTGGGCTTCAAAATCACTGCAGATAGTG
>NW_011490568.1:4791-5212 GCF_000754665.1 Bison bison bison | reverse complement strand
TTTTGAGATAACTGTGGATTCACATGCAGTTGTAAAAAAATAATGCAAAGTGATCCCTTGTGCACTTTGCTGTTTTCCTCCAGTTGTGACATTTTACAAAATTAAAGTATAATATACCAACCAGAATTTTGATCCTGATACAATTCAACCATCTTCGTCAGATTTCCTCAGTCTTACTCATACATATATGTGTGTACTAAGTTTCATACAATTTGATCACCTGTGAAGCTTTGTATATCCATCACCATAGTCAAAATACTGAATGGTTCCAATATCACAGTGATCCCTAGCCTTGCCCTTTTATAACCACACTGTTCACTTCTTGTCTCTACTAACCCTTGGAAACCACTGATCTCTTCTCCATGTCTAAAATTTTGTCACTTCAAAATTGCTATATTGATCAAATCATATAGTGTATAAA
>NW_011490568.1:0-414 GCF_000754665.1 Bison bison bison | reverse complement strand
TTCTTTGTCAGAATTGCTTTAACTGTTCTCTATTGTATATCCTTTGTCTTTTCACACAGATTTTAGAATAATTTTGCCTATATCTACAAAAAATTCTTGCTGAGGTTTTGGTAGAAATTGTATTAAATCTGCAGATCAACTAGTGGAGAATTGGTATTTTTACCATGCCATAGACACAGTACCTATACATTTATATAGATCTTTGTTGATTTGCCTCATCAGCCTTTTATAGTTTTCAGCATTTGTTGTTGTTTTTCTTCAGTCACTAAGTTGTGTATGACTGTTTGTGATCCCATAGACTGTAGCACCAGGCTCCTCTGTTCTCCATTATCTCCCGGAGTTTGCTCAAGTTCATGTCCATTGAGTCAGTGATGCTATCTAACCATCTCATCCTCTGCCAACCCATTCTCCTTT
>NW_011490567.1:17997-18848 GCF_000754665.1 Bison bison bison | reverse complement strand
GTTGGCAAAGTAATATCTCTGCTTTTCAATATGCTGTCTAGGTTGGTCGTAACTTTTCTTCCAAGGAGTAAGCGTCTTTTAATTTCATGGCTGCAGTCACCATCTGCAGTGATTTTGGAGCCCCCCAAAATAAAGTCTGACACTGTTTCCCCATCTATTTCCCATGAAGTGATGGGACCCGATGCCATGATCTTACTATGTGATGAGAAAGTCAGTTCACCTCTGAGCTCTACTTCCCCAAGATACATAATCCCAATTTAACTGTGAGAAAACATCAGACAAACCCAAATTGGGGGACATTCTACAAAGTACATGACAAGCTTAATTTCAATTGTCAAGGTCATGAAAAAAATCTCTGAGAAATTGCCATAAATTGGAGGCAACTAGAAGATAGTATGACTAAATGCAGCATAGTATTTTGGATTCAATCCTGGAACAGAAAAGGACATTAGTGGGAAAATTTGTGAGGCACATTATACAAAATAACTGTTTAGTGCTCTTCAAAGTGTCAAGATCATGAAAGACGTGAAAGGACTGATAAATTGTCATAGATTGGAGGAAACTAAAGAGATATGACAACTTAATGTAACATGATATCAAGAGTTTGATCCTGGAACTGAAATTGGACATTAGTGGAAAAACTGCTGCTGCTACTAAGTCGCTTCAGTCGTGTCTGACTCTGTGTGACCCCATAGACGGCAGCCCACCAGGCTCCCCCGTCCCTGGGATTCTCCAGGCAAGAACACTGGAGTGGGTTGCCATTTCCTTCTCCAATGCATGAAAGTGAAAAGTGAAAGTGAAGTTGCTCAGTCGTGTCTGACCCTCAGCGACCCCATAGACTGCAGCCTACC
>NW_011490567.1:12911-14700 GCF_000754665.1 Bison bison bison | reverse complement strand
GATAAGTGGAAAGGAACCTTTAAAAATTGTATAAAAAGTAGAAAAATTTTAAAAATACCTTATACCTTCACAACTGATTATTAGAGTAATTCTGATTCTCATATTTATGTGATTCAAACATTTCCAAACAAAGATTTAGGGGCACAATGGGGGTGGGGAGTGTTCAATCAATAGTTTGAAATAAAAGACCTGTCTTTTGGT
The DNA here is from genome assembly GCF_000754665.1 of Bison bison bison. NCBI lineage: Eukaryota > Metazoa > Chordata > Mammalia > Artiodactyla > Bovidae > Bison > Bison bison. The sequence continues at coordinate 14,499 of NW_011490567.1, read as the reverse complement.
TGTCTTTTTTAAAAAGTAAATTTATTTACTTTTTTGTTTGTTGTTTCTAAAGCATCTTCTACATAAAATAATGATGTTCCTTTGGAATGGTGTATTTGTGTGAAACTAAATGATAGACTTGTACAGCTTAAAGAAACCTTAGAGATGATGTAGTTCAACCCTAATTTTACAAGTGAAGGAACTGAAGCCTAGAGAGTTAGATGAAGTGTTCCAGATCACACAGCTCTTATGTGACAGACTTATGGTTGGAGCTTAGGACTACCATTCCTCAGAAAAGTGCTGTTTTCACCCCACCTTTTTCACTTAGTGTAGCCATGCCCAAAGAGAGTCCAAACTTCTATCCCTATATTATCCCTAGTGACTGTCAGTGGTTATTAAAATTGAAGAGCAGAGCCCCTTGGGTGAATCAAACTGCCTCTGAAGAATTTTTTCAGAAACCTTAACATATTAAGCATGATACAGATAATTGCAATGAAAAGCAAAATGCCAAGATATACTTTGTTTCGAATTTATTTTATCAAATCTGTTTTCTCTATATGCCATCCTTAAATATTCTGGTGTTGTTCTGTTTAAAAGTTCTTAAAACACTGTTATTTTCAAGTTTAAAGAACAATATCTGGCAATACATAGTTCTGTTGTCTGTTTTAAGCAACCACACACAAAACTGATATTTAAACTTCAAGCTGTGCAAACATGGCAGTCACTACCATTTGGTGATATCTTGTCTTAGTTGCAAGTTTGTCTCTTTGGATGGATATGAATAAACCTCTGGAAAGATGAATGCATAACCGAAACATAATAGAATGAGAGTGGAGTTGCTAACATTAATCTGAGAAATCTGATTGAAAGTTATAACCAAGGTGATCTGCTCAATCAAAAAAAAATTGCTGTGGTAATCTTAGGAGTTGCTGAGCATTGATCGTCCTAACTAGCATAAATTTTGAGGAGTACAACTATTCCAAAAGAAAGACAGTAAACTTAACAGAACTTACCAGAAAAAGCAAACTTAATAAACTACTCAAAACAATAATTAAAAACAAACTATAGACTCATTGAAGAGATAAGGGAACATATTGGTAACATGAAGCAAGAATAAAGTTATAAAGAAGAATTATTTAGAAATATCAGCTATGTATCAGAAAATGTATCAAAAAATAACAGAAAGGGATCTGGACAGACAGAACATGACAGTAGCAGGCCCACAAAATACATAGATGACACATGCACATCTTGGAGGTTAACTTTGTCTTTAACAGCAAATGTCAGCATAGTTCCTCCACCATCCTCTGCTCTGTGCTTTCTTACCCTCAGCTTAGTTGTTGGTAATGTTGAGTTGCAGTTGTTAGCAGAATCTTGACTCCTGGAATTAACTGAGTTATAGCTCAGGTATTTGGAATTCTTACTAAAAATTCTAGAAACTAGTTCATTCAGTTCAGCTCAGTTCAGTTCAGTCACTCAGTTGTCTGACTCTTTGCGACCCCATGGACTACAGCATGCCAGGCTTCCCTGTCCATCACCAACTCCCAGAATTTACTCAAACTCATGTTCATAGAGTCGGTGATGACATCCAACCATCTCATCCTCTGTC
>NW_011490567.1:9776-9936 GCF_000754665.1 Bison bison bison | reverse complement strand
ATTGGTATATAACATTGCATTAAGTTAAGGTGTACAACATGGTGATTTGATCTATGTATATATTGCAAAATGATTACCAGAATAATTTTAGTTAACATCTGTCATTTCACCACTAAACTTTGTGCCTCAGAAATAAACATGTGACTGGAGAGAAAGGTTA
>NW_011490567.1:8776-9676 GCF_000754665.1 Bison bison bison | reverse complement strand
TTAGATCTTACAAGCTGCAGTCCAATTTTTGACCTTCCATATGAACAATAACCCGAGGAACCCTTAATGATTTGGGTGCTGGTTCAGACAGAATCTTAAACAAAAAATTTTATTTTGAAATAATTTTAGACTTCTAAAAACTTACAAAAATAGTACATAGAGTTCACTTCATTCAGTTTCACCAAATGTTAAGATCTTATATAATCATAGTAAAACTTCAAAGCCAGGAAATTGGCATTAATAAAATATTATTAACTAATTTACAGACCTTATTCAAATTTCATCAGTTGTCCTACTACTCTCCTTTTTCTGTTTGGAGATCTAATTCATGGTCCCACTCTAATCTGGGAGGAGTTCCCCAGTCTTTCTTTGCTCTCATGCCTTTGACACTTTTGAAAAGTGCTCATCAGTTATTTTGTCCTTCAATTTGAGTTTGTCTGATGTTATCTTATGATTCTATTAAGTTTATGCTTTTTTTGGTCAGAATACCACAGAAGTATGTGTGCCCTTCTCAGGACATCATATCTAGGTGTTCATATCTATGTATCTCGTTATTGGTGATATTAACTTTGATTATTTGGTTAATGGGGTGTCTGCCAGGTTTTTCCATCCTAAAGTTACTATTTTCCCCTTTGTAGCTAATAAGAATCTTGTGGGGAGAGACTTTAAGACTAGGCAAATATTCTACTTATCATTATGCTTTTGCCCACTAAGTTTTGCATCTCTCCATCTGTCTTAAACACCATGAGTTCATGTTAATTTCTCTAAATCCAGCCTAACAGCACAGGGCTCATTCTAATCTCCCTTCTTCCCTTAACCTTAATATATAGTGTTCTCACCTCCCTTCTTTTCAGCCTGTTCCTGCCCACCCCCTGTAGGTAAGTAAGCTCATCCACTTCC
>NW_011490567.1:8359-8676 GCF_000754665.1 Bison bison bison | reverse complement strand
TCTTGTTGAGCAAATACGTGTAAATTTGCTTATATCTTATACTTTCTTTCATGAAAAGTAACATGCTATAGAAACTCTTTTAATTAGCTTTTTATCACTTATCCTGGAAATCACTCTATTTCAATTCATAGGAATCCTTATTCTTTTATTACAGCAGCATTAGAACTTTTGTGTGGATACAGCATAGCTTACTCAAACATTCCTATAGGTATGGGCATCGGGGTCTTTTTACACATTTTAAAATAATAAACAATGCTGCAGTAAAAAAATATCTGGTACATATGTGGTTTTGTATCGTTAGAAGAGTATTTTCATAG
>NW_011490567.1:7846-8259 GCF_000754665.1 Bison bison bison | reverse complement strand
AAGAGCCGGCTCATTGGAAAAGATCCTGATGCTGGGAAAGATTGAGGGCAGGAGGAGAAGTGGGCAGCAGAGAATGAGATGGTTGGATGGCATCACTGACTCAATGGACATGAATTTGAGCAAACTCTGGGAGATAGTGAAGAGAAGGAAGCCTGGCATGCTACAGTCCATGGGGTTGCAAACAGCTGGACATGACTTAGCAACTGAACAACAACAACAGTTGCCACTCACAGTAGTCACCTTGGTTATAGGCAGTATCACCCAGACTGTACAAATCCAGAGACTTAGGCTCACAGCAATTAAGTAACTTGGTCACTAGCTAAGAGGTAGCAGAACAGAAATTCAGACCAGGTCTGTTGGGCTCCCAAGCCTAAGTTCCTTTTCTGCTTCCTTCAGTTTTCAAGTTATATTGA
>NW_011490567.1:4567-4961 GCF_000754665.1 Bison bison bison | reverse complement strand
TCATATATAGCTTTTATTATGTTGAGGTTTGTTCATTCTATTCCTGCTTTCTGGAGGGTTTTCATCATAAATGGATGTTGAATTTTGTCAAAGGCTTTTCCTGCCTCTATTGAGATAATCATATGGTTTTTATCTTTCAGTTTGTTAATGTGGTGTATTATATTGATTGACTTGTGGATACTGAAGAATCCTTGCATCCCTGGGATAAAGCCCAATTGGTCATGATGTATGATCTTTTTAACATGTTGTTGGATTCTGTTTTTTGTTTTGGCTCCATCCCTTCATTCTTTCTGGAGTTATTTCTCCACTGATTTCCAGCAGCATATTGGGCACCTACTGACCTGGGGAGTTTCTCTTTCAGTATCCTATCATTTTGCCTTTTCATACTGTTCAT
>NW_011490567.1:3413-4315 GCF_000754665.1 Bison bison bison | reverse complement strand
GTTTGGAAGTTTACCTTCCTCTGCAATTTTCTGGAAGAGTTTGAGTAGAATAGGTGTTAGCTCTTCTCTCAATTTTTGGTAGAATTCAGCTGTGAAGCCGTCTGGACCTGGGCTTTTGTTTGCTGGAAGTTTTCTGATTACAGTTTCAATTTCCATGCTTGTGATGGGTGTGTTAACATTTTCTATTTATTCCTGCTTCAGTTTTGGAAAGTTGTACTTTTCTAAGAATTTGTCCATTTTTCCAAGTTATCCATTTTATTGGCATATAGTTGCTGATAGTAGTCTCTTATGATCCTTTGTATTTCTATGTTATCTGTTGTAATTTCTCCATTTTCATTTCTGATTTTGTTGATTTAATTCTTCACCCTTTGTTTCTTGATGAGTCTGGCTAATCATTTGCCAATTTCATTTATCTTCTCAAAGAACCAGCTTTTGGCTGTGTTGATTTTTGCTATGGTCTCTTTTCTTTCTTTTGCATTTATTTCTGCCCTAACTTTTAAGATTTCTTTCCTTCTACTAACCCTGGGGTTCTTCATTTCTTCCTTTTCTAGTTGCTTTAGGTGTAGAGTAAGGTTATTTATTTGACATTTTTCTTGTTTCTTGAGGTAAGCCTGTACTGCTATGAACCTTCCCCGTAGTACTGCTTTTACAGTGTCCCATAGGTTTGGGGTTGTTGTGTTTTCATTTTCATTTGTTTCTATACATATTTTGATTTCTTTTTTGATTTCTTCTATCATTTGTTGGTTATTCAGAAGGGTGTTCTTTAGCCTCCATATTTTGGAATTTTTAATAGTTTTTCTCTTGTAATTGAGATCTAATCTTACTGCATTGTAGTCAGAAAAGATGCTTGGAATGATTTCAACTTTTTTGAATTTACCAAGGCTAGATTTATGGCCCAGGAT
>NW_011490567.1:3175-3313 GCF_000754665.1 Bison bison bison | reverse complement strand
TTCACGCATTGGAGAAGGAAATGGCAACCCACTCCAGTGTTCTTGCCTGGAGAACCCCAGGGACGGAGAAGCCTGGTGGGCTGCCATCTATGGGGTTGCACAGAGATGGACATGACTGAAGTGACTTAGCAGCAGCAG
>NW_011490567.1:0-318 GCF_000754665.1 Bison bison bison | reverse complement strand
GAAGAGAAGGGGGAGGGAGGAGATAGAGGCGACCTGGTGGAGAAAAAGGAGAATCCAAAGTGGGAGAGAGCAGTCAGGCCAGTAATCTTGCTCCCAAGTAAAAATGGGTACTTAAGATTGGGTCTTTAAAGGTACAAAATTGATAACAAATACCAAAAAGCAAAGATTAAAAATCTAGAGTAAAGGTTGGATTTTCAAATATATATATAATATTAAATAAACAAAAAAAAAAACAAAGTCACAAAAATTATAAAATATATATATATATATATATGAGGTTTGCTTTAAAAAATAGGGTCTCTTTTTTTTGAAAAATAA
>NW_011490566.1:4759-5377 GCF_000754665.1 Bison bison bison | reverse complement strand
GGGACCCTTTTAGGAAATTGGGTTTGTAGCTGGAATTAATTAAGCTGGGGTCATACTGGATTAGAAAGGACCCTTATCCAATGGCTGTTATCCTTATAAGAGGAGGAAATGATACATGAAGACATAAGAAAGGCCATGTGAAGATGGAGACAGAAATGTAAGGGATGCAGCTGCAAGCTTAGGAATGAGCACCTGGGGCGAGCAGAAACTGGACAAAGCGGGAAGAATCCTGCCCTGGAGCCTTTGGAGGCAGTTTGTCCTGCTTGATTTTGGATTTCTGACCTCCGGAACCATAGAAGAGTAAATGTCTGTTGTTTTTAAGCCCCCTGGTTTCTGTGATTACACTTCAGGCCCACCCTGATGTGTAGATCACCTCTCCAGCCCCTGTGTCTTTATTTAATCACATCTGCATAGTCTCTTTTTCTATCTAAGGTCACATCACACGTTCCAGGGATTAGGACCTGATATCTTCAGAGACCTTTATGCAGCCTGCAGCCCACGGAGACCCTCACACAGAAGGAATCCATCGTGCATTGTTTGTGGTGACAGAGGATCAGTGGCAACCTAAGTATTTATTACTGGTGAAAGGAGTAAGGGAGTATGTACAAGCAATTGACA
>NW_011490566.1:0-529 GCF_000754665.1 Bison bison bison | reverse complement strand
GGAGAAAAGGAAAGATATACCCATTTGAATGCAGAGTTCCAAAGAATAGCAAGGAGAGATAAGAAAGCCTTCCTCAGCAATAAATGCAAAGAAATAGAGGAAAACAAGAGAATGGGAAAGACTAGAGGTCTTTTCAAGAAAACTAGAGATACCAAGGGAACATTTCATGCAAAGATGGGCTTGATAAAGGACAGAAATGATAAGGACCTAAGAGAAGCAGAAGATATTAAGAAGAGGTGGCAAGAATACACAAAAAAACTATACAAAAAAGATCTTCATGACCCAGACAACCATGATGATATGATCACTCACCTAGAGCCAGACATCCTGGAATGTGAAGTCAAGTGGGCCTTAGGAAGCATCACTATGAACAAAGCTAGTGGAGGTGATGGAATTCCAGTTGAGCTATTTAGGGTCCTAAAAGATGATGCTGTGAAAGTGCTGCACTCAATATGTTAGCAAATTTGGAAAACTCAGCAGTGGCCACAGGACTGGAAAAGGTCAGTTTTCATTCCAATCCCAAAGAAAG
>NW_011490565.1:28782-29605 GCF_000754665.1 Bison bison bison | reverse complement strand
GACTCAAAGGGCCTGCCCACTAAAATTGCCTTTTAAATTCACTAGACTTCCAGTGAATTTAAAAGGCAATTTTAGTGGGCAGGCCCTTTGAGTCAGCCACGAGCACCATGTAGGACCTGGAGCCTGTCTTCAATGCCTCCAAAGTTCTCATCGGTCACCCCTCCATCTACCCTGCAAGTGCCTAATGCGTTCACCTGCTTAGGTATCTTCTATCGCTCACAAGGATGAGAGGTCCAATAAACCAGTAGGTGTCAGAGGTCACAAGGCTCATCTTCCAGGAGGACCATTTCATCGTAAAAGAGGACCACAAGAAAAGCACCATATTGAACTGAAGGAACTGTGAATGGCAGAACTTCAAGCATCTACAGGAGAATATTTCTGCAGAAAGTAGCTTTCAGGGTTGCTTTGGTTCTGGTTTTTAGCATTCTTAAAAATATCTTTATCACAAGTGTTCTACAATGCTTCTCTGGTCTAACACTCTTCTCAATGCAGCAGGTAAGTAGGGTTCTTAGAAACATCTATATTACAAGTGTTCTTTTTTTAACAGAAATATAGAACATTGTATAAATATAAGGTGTATGGTGTTGATTTGCTACAATGATATACTGTAATTGCAATTGTAGCAATGATTAGCACCCCTATCACCCCACATAATCATTTCTTTTTAGTGATTGGAATAATTAAGCTCTAGCCTCTTAACACGGAGAAGGCAATGGCACCCCACTCCAGTACTCTTGCCTGGAAAATCCCATGGACGAAGGAGCCTGGTAGGCTGCAGTCCATGGGGTCGCTAGGAGTCGGACACGACTGAACGACTTCACTT
>NW_011490565.1:23648-26481 GCF_000754665.1 Bison bison bison | reverse complement strand
CAAGAGATAAACCTCCAGTTCTGTCATTTAAAGACAAGTAGATTAGATTTTACTTATTGATGTTCTCTGCTTAGTCCTGTGTTATTCTTTATTAATGAAATGAAGCAAACACATGAACAGCAAGATGACCCAAAATGGGCTTTTCCCCTTTATGCTAAATACATTTCCGATCCCAAATGATGTATTACCAGAAACTTTTCTGTTGATGAAACTTAAGCTCAGTCAAAAAAAAGAAAATAATAGAGGATTATGGATGAGTTTGAATTACTGTCAGGTATGATGGGGTTTTCCACAGTAAACAGACTAATGAGAACTTGATTGGTTTCGGTCAAAAATCTGAGGAAACAAAACAACTTTTATAGTACCACAATTAAAAACAAAGCATCTACTGGGGACCAACTATGGATGAATTCCAGAAGAAATCTTTGAACTAAATATTTAAGAGGAAGATGTTTATTCGGGCACACTTACAGCAATTAGTTCAGATGGTGTAGTCCGGCTAACAATCTGCCTGCATGTCTTTTTCGTTTTGATTATTTTTTGAGCAAAAAGTAGTAACTGGAGTTTCTCCCTGCTTCCCTCCCCCTATCTGTGCATGTCTGTTTCTTGTCTTTATTTTATATTTTCCTCTTTAAAAAAATTCTTCCACTGGAACTATTACCGAGGTGGTAAAGAAAAAAAAAAAAAGGTATTTCTTTCATTTGAGTTTTATTGATTCTTGAGTCCACAAGCAGCCCATCTGATAACATCTCATATTGTCCAACTGTTATTGTCCAAAGAAGAATGGTAAAGGCCTTTTTAACTTAAAAAATAAATGTGATAGGACTTCTCTGGTGGTCCATTAGTTGAGATTCTGAGCTTCACTGTGGAAGGGGGTGGGGTGTTCAATCTCTGGTGGGGAAGTTCCGCAGGCTGCATGGTGTGGCAAAAAAAAAAAGAGGGGGTATACTCTAAACACTAGAATAAAAAATACAGAAACAACACTAAGGGAAAGTCAAGCATTATTACAGGAATATACATTTTTTAGAAGGAAATCTTTGTATCAGCTATGGCTGACAGCTTCATTAATTTTTTCCTCAAACTAGCAGTGGCCTTAAGGAAATCCAGGCCAAAAATCAATGTTCTACACTTTTGGAAACTTGACAAACTGATTCTAAAATGTATAAGGAAGTGCATAAGAGCAAAAAATAGCCAAGACACACTTAATGAAAAAGAACAAGCTGAGAAAATTTCCCTACCAGATATCAAGACCTTTCATAAAGCTATAGTAATTAAGATCTGGGTAAATACAGTGCAAGGGTAGCCAGAGATCAGTGGAGTACAATCACAGAGATCAGTGGAGTACAATCACAGAGATCAGTGGAGTACAATCACAAGCCCACAAACACCTCTACATACAGGGGCACGTGACATACGGTTATCGCAGATCAGTGAGGGAGTGGGTGGGCTTTTTAAAACTAGTGCTAGAACAAAGAGTTATTATCCATTTGAGAAAAAGAATAACCTGACTCTCTACTCAAACCACACACAAAGAAATAAGCTCCCAGTGGATTAAATATTTAAATGTGAAGGCACAAATCACTGAATGATGATGATGCAACAAAAAGAACTGTTCAAATAAGAAAGGGGTTCTTAAAACACGAGGTACAAGTCACATAAGACTGATAATTTCCATTTTAATGTTGTCAAACTTAAGAACTTCCATTCACCAAGACCATAAAGCAAATGTAAAACTGAGCCACAATGTGCAAGAGGATATTTATGCCACATAACAGTATGTATGTGTACATGCATGTACATGTTTATACATATTCTTAAAAATATGAAACCATCTACCCTACAGAAAAAAAAAATGGGTAAAAGGCTTGAATAGGCTTTTAGAAAAAAAGGGGGAAACAATGGAAACCTCATTAGTAATCAGGATAATGCGAAGTAAAATCCTATTCCTACAGCCACCAAATCGGCAAAAAATTAAAGTCTGACAAAAATACCAACTACTAATGAGTATGTAATGTTTTGGAGTTTCTTAGATACCTTAGAAAACTCAAGATCCTTTTAAAAACAGATTGGCATTATGAAGTTCAACATGCACCTATTCTTTAACCCAGGAATTCTGCTCCTAGGTAAATACCATCACATATATGCAGCAAGAAATAAAAGTAACATTTATAATGGTATTCATTTCTAATGTACAAACAGCTAGAAAAAAAATCAGTATCTATAAATAATAATTGTTTTTCTATTCCTCAATAGGAATACACCAAACAACATGCACTGACAAGGAAAAACACCAATGCATTGTTGAGTCAAACATTTTGCAATAAAAGTAACAAGACATACAGATGGCCAACAGACACATGAAAAGATGCTTAACATCTTTTAGATGTTAGAGAAATGAAATTAATTACAGAAATAAAAATAAAAACTACAGTGAGGTATCACTTAGTGGGTATCACTTCACACCAGTCAGAATGGCCATCAGAAAGTCTACAAATAACAAATTCTGGAGAAGGTGTAGGGAAAAGAAAATCTTCCTGTTCTGTTGATAAGAATGTAAATTGGTACAGCCACTGTGAAAAACAGTATGGAGGTTTCTTAAAAAGCTAAAAATAGAGCTACCATGTGATCCTGCAATCCCACTCCTGGGAAGATAGCTGGAAAAGATGAAAACTCGAATTCAAAAAGATACACATACCCCAATATTCATAGCAGCACTATCTACAATAACCGAGACATGGAAGCTAAGTATCTATCGACATGGATTCTTCACAGAGCTAGAACAAATAATTTCACAATTTGTATGGAAATACAAAAAAACTCAAATAGCCAAAGC
>NW_011490565.1:21832-22138 GCF_000754665.1 Bison bison bison | reverse complement strand
ACTGGATGCTTGGGGCTGGTGCACTGGGATGACCCAGAGGGATGGTATGGGGAGGGAGGAGGGAGGGGGGTTCAGGATGGGGAACACGTGTATACCTGTGGCGGATTCATTTCGATATTTGCCAAAACCAATACAATAGTGTAAAGTTTAAAAATAAAATAAAATTTAAAAATAAATAAATAAATAAAAGACCATGACTCTTACAATCACACAGGACAGAGTGGTTAATATTAATGAAGAAGATGAATGAACCAGGCCAAGGCAGCTGAGACTGTTCAATATTTGCAATTCTATAGTTAATTTGTT
>NW_011490565.1:17300-21621 GCF_000754665.1 Bison bison bison | reverse complement strand
TATCATCATTTAAAAAAAAAAAAAAAGATTTGGTACACATGTACAATGGAACATTAGTCAGACATAAAAAAAGAACTAATGTCTTTGGCCAGGCCATGGATGAACCCAGGTATTATTATACTAAGTGAAGTAAGCCAAAGACAAATATCATCTGATATCACATAAATGTAGAATCCAAAAAAGAGCACAAATGAACTTATTTACAAAACATAAACAGACTCAAATATAGAAAACAAACTTATGGTTACTAAAGGGGAAAGAGGGGAAAGGAAGGGATGATTTAGGAGTATGGGATTGACAGACACATACTATGTGTAAATAGTTAAGGACTTACTGTATAACACAGGGAACTATATTCAATATCTCTGTAATAACCTATAATGGAAAAGAATCTGAGTTATACAAAAACATATATTCATGTGTGTATAACAATCATTTTGCTCTATACCTGAAACTAACACAATACTGTAAATCAACTATAGTTCAATAAAAAAATCACAAGTCAATGAAAACTATGTGGAGTATGATTCCATTCATACAAGGCTTAACAAATAGCCAAACAATATCCTTATTTAGGAAAGCATAACCAGGTGCTATAATGATAAAGAAAAGCAAGGAATGATTATCACAAGCCAGTACAGTGGTTTGCTCTGAACAGAGGGTAGAAATAAAGGTTCTGTTGGGGAGGGGACCATCAGGGGAGTCTTAAAGGTACTGGCAATAGTCTACTTCTTTATCTAGGGTAAAACTTTTATTTCTTATCATTATTATTGTTATTGGCCACACCACACACCTTGTGAAATCCTAGTTCCCCGACCAGGGAGCAAACCCAGGTCCCAGCAGTGAAAGCACAAAGTTCCATCCTCTGGATCATCAGGAGGATCAACCGCCTCCACTCTCAATATTTTTATGTTTAAATAATATATATGTTTTATTATATACACACACATTTCAAAGTCAAAACATGAATGAATGACTACACTCAGACTATATCATATCTCTGTGGCTAAATCTCACCCTCCTCCATCAAAAAAAAAAAAAAATTTCACTAGGTGTTGGTTTCATTTCTAAGTATTTTTAGAGTCTAGAGAAGACTTGATTGGTGCTATCTGACTCTTCTGAGGAGGGACTCAGACAACTTCATTATGAACAAGTCCACTTTCATTTAGAGGCTGAGCAAGAATGAACAAGGGTGACATTAATCCCTGTCAGTGGCACTATCTCCTCCCAAGCCCCTAACCTTATCCGGGAAACCTGAGATATCTCTGTAAAAACAAACTGCCAACACAAACCCTAGTACAGCCCCTTAAAATTGCATCAAACACTTCACTTCTCACTTGCTTCGTTTCCCCAGTAACAACCTACCTTGGCTTCTCAACTACTTGGCTGCCTGTTCATCATCTGTCAGTTCTAGTTTATGATTCAAAACATTTCCAGGTGGGCTGCTAGGGGGAAGGGATTTGGACTTAATTTCTGCTTTGGCCAGTAATCCAACTCCTTCCTTTCACTGGCTGGGTCATTTTCATCCAAACCTGGTAGCATCAGCTGGCATGCGCCTTGCTTCTTTCCAGAATCTTGCCAACCCAACCCCCAGGCATTGCCAACCCAACCCCCAGGCATAAGTCCATGACCTTCTGCTGTTACATCCATCTTAAATTCACCTTCATCTGCAATTATCCCTTTCTTCTTGGCTCTGGCATAGGCAGCAACTATAATTATTCCCTACACCACCACCAGTTTGACACCTCTGAAGATCGTCTTGCTGACCTCATCTTTAAATGATCTTTATGAGTGAGATTTTTCAGGAGTTCAAACTACCCCTTTGTCCTAGAGCATAAGATATATCTATGTCATATTCTCCTGCCCATTACTGTAGAGTTGAAGTGGGGCTAGCAAAGGCTGGGAGAACAGAGAGACCCAGAAGGCACATACTTGGGAAAAGTCCACATGAGTGGGCCTGGTCATCAAGGTATCAAGCTGCAGGCCAAGTGGATACGTTGGCAGCAGGGAACACAACACAACACAATGATGAACAGCAGCCACCAAATCTCAGGATTGGGCAGGTTCAACTTGGGAAGCAGATCACCTAATAAGTTCAAAAAAACCTCCTCCACTCTCTCATTTGTTCTGCCTGGTTAACTTCTACCCTCATCTTTTCAGATCTCAGATTAACCACCTTCTCCCTCTATAAAGTCCCTGCCCTTCTGGACTAACTGACTCTAGTCTGAGCTCCAATACATAACATCCTCCACTCCCTCTATAATAACATTGTTGTCGTTCAGTAACTAAGTCGTGTCCAACTCTTTGCAACTCCATGGACTGTAGCATGCCAGGCTTCCCTGACCTCCACTATCTCCCAAAGTTTGCTCAAATTCATATCCACTGAGTCAGTAATGCTATCTAACTATCTCATTTTGTCGTCCCCTTCTCCTGACCTCAATCTTTCCCAGCATCAGGGTCTTTTCCAATGAGTTGGCTTTTCACAACAATGGGCCAAAATATTGGAGATTCAGCATCAGCATCAGTTCTTTCAATGAATATTTAGAACTTATTTCCTTTAGAACTGACTGATTTGATCTCCTTGCAGTCCAAAGGACTCTCAAGAGTCTTCTCCAGCACCACAGTTCAAAAGCATCAACTCTTCGGTGCTCAACCTTCTTTCTGGTCCAACTCTAACATCTGTACATGTTAACATGATTAGTTTTTCTCTTGCCCTTGTTAGAAAGATAAGCTCCCATTAGGAGTCAGCATCATATGGCACAGTACCTGACCCATGCAAAATACAGTAGGAAAAAAAAATAAGCCTTCTTGAATAAATGAATCCTTTAAAGGGCTGAAATGGAGAGCTGGGACGGAAGGCCAAGGAATCGCAGTTCTAGAGAAACTGGGGAAACATGAACCAGAATAAAGACTAAAGTTTAAGGGAGGGTTTACTCACAAGCAGAGTCTCTGGTACAAAGACAGGCAATGGTTCACAACCAGGTGTTGGTACTGAGTCTCCACGCTGCTGATGTAAGTCTGCTCAAATGCATTAAAAATATATGATTCCCAAATCCTAGGGTAGGGCTGATTCTTTAGAAAATGGCTGTGTCCTCAACCACAGGAAAACGGGTCCAAAGTGGTCCCTAGGAGATCTGAGCAGATAGTAAAGCTTTTCCAGGGTTATTGGTGCAAACCAAAGACCCCAGGCTGCTTAGAAAAATGAGCTCATGTGATACTACACCATCATGGATGATTCAGATCCCTTTTAACGGTGCCCAAAGAATAAATCGGGACTTCCCTGGTGGCTCAGGTGGTAAAGAATCTGCCTGCAATGCAGAAGACCCAGGTTTGATCCCTGGGTCGGGAAGATCCCCTGGAGAAGGAAATGGCAACCCACTCCAGTATTCTTGCCTGGAGAATCTCATGGACAGAAAAGCCTGGTGGGCTACAGTCCATGGGGTTGCAAAGAGTTGGACATGACTGAGATGGCTGGATGGCATCACCGACTCCATGGACATGAGTTTGAGTGAATTCCGGGAGTTGGTGATGGACAGGGAGGCCTGGCGTGCTGCGATTCATGGGGTCACAAACCGTCGGACACGACTGAGTGACTGAACTAAACTGAGCAATTAAAAGTTTCACTTTTACTTTCAAAGAATAAATTATGAAGCAACTAACTGACCACATCTTCACTCAATTTCTGGCTTTCTCCTAACTTTGGAGCAGACAAGCATTGACAGCAATATTTCTTCCCCTCAAGGTAAGCCAGCCTTTCCTTGTGCACCCTCCCCAGGCAGTTTGAAAGAATCCTCCCGAAATCTTACAGTATCTATCCCCAGTGGCAGAAATTAAGGGAGCCTAGAAACAACCGCAATTTTTCTTTAAATGCTCCACACAACAGACTAGGTTGAGAATAACATTGCTGTATATTTACTGTATATTAGGAATAATCTTTTCCTGATGAGAAACTGCAGTTCTCTTTGGTCTTAAGGAAGCACTGTTTTCCCACTAGGAATCCAGGAAATGTTCACAACGGGCAACAATCCAGGAAACGTGGAGAAGTAGGAGAGCAAACAAGGCTCCCATGTCAACTGGCCGACAGACCCACTGCTTAGGGTTTTCTGCTCAGTAGTTGTAAAAGTATGAACAAACATAAAAGTTGATTTCAAATAAGTCCCCTTCTACCATCATAGAGCATCTCTGGAAAGAGACACAAAAATACTGCCAACAGTAGTTGCCACTAAGGACAGAATCAAGGAGGCCAGGGGATGTGAGTTTGAAGGAGAATCAATTTTCACTGCATACCTGTTTGTACTTTTTGAAATCTGTGTTGTAGGTA
>NW_011490565.1:13292-17152 GCF_000754665.1 Bison bison bison | reverse complement strand
AAGATGGCACAACAGCTGTTGCTTTCAGACAAGGTGGGTGTGGATGCGACTTCATCCTTTCAACTGGCTGATGTCACTGCTCTCCCAGTGTGTGCATCTTAACCTGAGTTCACTAGAAAGAACACTGACCAGATGAGCCTACATCATTGAAAATGTGAGTTAGTAGAAACGCTGGCTGAAAAAGATAGTGCAAATGCCACAGTCATCAACTGTAAGACTCTAAGGTTCAGGAGGGCAGGAGCCACACCGGTCTTATTCACCACATCCCCAGTCCCTAGCATAGTTCCTAGCAGTCACAAGGCATTCAATGAGAACCTATTCAAAGAAATAAGGATATATGATAGGCAGAAAAGTATGCCCCTTTTCCATTTACCAGTTAACTTACTTGCCTAAAGACACACAGCTTAATATTGCCAGGTCTCAGACTAGAACAAGGTCTCCTGACTCCTCATGCATTGATCTTTCCATTATACAAAGCTATGGATAAACCAGCAGCAAGAGAACAATAAGGGCTCAAACCATTATCTCAAAAACAGTTAATCAGCAATTTCATACAGTTTAACCTAGAAAATGGATTTTGAAATACAACTGAAAACAAAAAGGATTCAAATATATAATTTCATTTGAAAACAATGCATATATATGTATAGCTGAAACACTTTGCTGTACAGTAGAAATTAACACAACGTTGTAAATCAACTACACATCAAAAAATCTTAAAATACACAATCTCATTTTGGTCTTTCAAACATTAGACAAGTTACTCTAAAAGAATGTCTCTTCTGAATAAAGTATTTCCAGCTAACGGCCATCCTAAAAGATGTAAGGTGATCTCTCATTGTGGTTTTAATTTGCATTTCCTAATGATTAGTGATGCTAAGCAACTTTCATATACGTGCTGACCATTCGCATATTTTCTTTGGAAAAATGTCTGTTCAGGTTCTTTGCCCAATTTTTACCTGGACTGTTCACTTTTTTAGTTTTGAGTTGTACAAGTTTCTTATATTGTTTGGATATTAACCCCTTATCAGATATATGGGTTGCAAATAGTTTCTCTCAACATACAGGTAGCCTTACCACTTTGTCAATGGTTTCCTTTGCTGTGCAGAGCTTTTTTATGGTCCTTGTTTATTTTTCCTTCTGTTGCTTTCCCTTTTGTGTCATATCAAAAAAAATCATTTCCAAGGCCAAGGTCAGTCTTTCCCCTTATGCTTTCGTCTAGAAGGTTTATAGCTTCAGGTGTAACATTCAAGTCATTAAGCCACTTTGAGTTCGTTTCTGTCTATGCTGTGAGGTTTAAGTGTCCACTTTCACTATTTTGCATGTGGTTATTCAGTTTTCGTGACATGGTTAATTGAACAGACTATCCTTTAGCCATTGTGTATTCCTGGTGCCCTTGTAGAAAGTTAGTTGAACATATACGTGTGGGTTTACTTCTGGGCTCTCAATTCTGTTCCATTGGTCCATGTGTCTATTTTTATGTCGGTACCATATTGTTTTTTATAGCTCCATGATAAAGTTTGAGATTGAGAAGTGTGGTGCCTCCAGCTATGTTCTTCTTAGGATTTCTTTGGTTATTTAGAATCTTTTGTGATTACAGATATTTTAGAATTATTGTTTTTATTGCTGTGACAAATGCCATGATAGAAAAAAAGGCAATTCTTGTACATGGTTGATGGGAATTTAATGTGGAACAACCACTATGGAAAACAGCAAAGAGATTTCTTGAAAAATTAAAATTAGAATTACCATATGATCCAATATATAGTCAGTATATATCTCCTGGGTATATATCCAAAGAAAATGAAACCAGTACCTTGAAAAGAGGTCTACACTCCCATATTCATTGCAGCATTATTCTCAATAGCTAAGATATGAAAAAGAACCCAAACATCTGTTAATGGATGAGTAGATAAAGTAATTATGAGATAAATGTTAGTCAGCCTTTAAAAAGGAGATTCTGTCAACTGCAACAATATGGATAAACCTGGAGGGCCTTATGCTAAGTGAAATAAACCAGACACAAAGAAAAAGAACCACTTCATGATCTCAATTACATGTAAAATCTGGTAAATGTTTAATTATAGAAGCAGAGAGTAGAACAGTGGTTATCAGAGGTGAGGGATATGGGGAGACGTGATCAAAGGGTACAAAGTTATAGTTATGCTAGGCTTCAGTAGTACATGAATCAAGAACCTCCAGATGTGCGGGTTTTGAAGAGGTAGAGGAACTAGAGATCAAATTGCCAACATTCGTTGGAGCATGGAGAAAGCAAAGGAGTTACAGAAAAACATCTAGTTCTACTTCCTTGACTATGGTAGAGCCTTTGACCATATGGAACACAATAAATCATGGAAAATCCTTAAAAAGATCGGAATACTAGACTACCTTACCTGTCTCCTGAGAAATCTATATGCGGGTCAAGAAGCAATAGTTAAAACTGGACGTGGAACAATGGACTGGTTCAAAACTGGGAAAGGAGAATGTCAAAGCTACATATTGTTACCTTGCTTATGTAACTTAGATGCAGAGTGTGTGTGTGCATGTGTGTTAAGTCACTTCAGTCATGTCCAACTCTATGTGACCCTATGGACCATAGCCTCCCAGGCTCCTCTGTCCATGGGATTTTCCAAGTAAGAATACTTGATGAAGGCGAAAGAGGAAAGTGAAAAAGTTGGCTTAAAAACTCAACATTTAAAAACCTAAGATCATGGTATCTGGTCCCATCACTTCATGGCAAACAGAAGGGGAGAAAGTGTAAACAGATTTTATTTTCTTGGGCTCCAAAATCACTGTGGACCATGACTGCAGCCATGAAATTAAAAGATGCTTGCTCCTTGGAAAAAAAAGCTATGACAAACCTAGACAGTGTATTAAAAAGCAGAGACATTATTTTGCTGACAAAGGTCCGTATAGCCAAAACTATGGTTTTTCAAGTAGTCATGTATGGATATGAGAGTTGGACCATAAAGAAGACTGAGTGCCAAAGAATGGGTGCTTTCAAAATGTGGTGCTAGAGAAAACTCTTGAGAATCCTTTGGACAGAAAGGAGATCAAACCAGTCAATCCTAAAGGAAATCAACCCCAAATATTCATTGGAAGGACTAATGCTGAAGCTCCAATACTTTGGCCATCTGATACGAAGAGCTGGCTGACTGGAAAAGACTGATTCTGGGCAAGATCTGGGAGGAGAAAGGGGTAGCTGAGGAGGTGATGGTTAGATAGCATCACCAACTCGAACATAAACCTGAGCAAACTCCAGCAGATAGTGGAGGTCAGAGGAGCCTGGTGTGCTGGAGTCCATGGGGTCGCAAGATTTGGACATGACTTAGCGACTAAACCACTATCACGACAACCACCCCTGTTAGAGATCTAATATACAGCACGATGACTAGAGTTAATAATACTGTATTGAATATTAGAAGTTTCCTAAGAGCACCACCACACAAACACACAAACAAGTGGTATCTTATGTGACAGGATACATAATCAGCTTGATTGTAGTAATCATTTCACTATGTAAATATATATCATGTTATATGCCTTAAATATAAAAAATTATTTTTAAAAATGAAAATTTTTAAAATAAATGTATAATCAATCCTTACTATTGTAATATAACATTTTCAAAAGGAAATAAAATTGTTGTAATAGAAATCTTTTGTTATAAAAAATACTTCAGCTAACATGAAATGGAATAATTAGTTTACTGTAAATCAACATGAAACAGAAAAATATGTCTTTGGAAATGTTACTTTATATTGGAAGCTACAAAGAAATGACTGAAAGAGAAGCTCAGTTCCTTGGACTTCCAAAAATGAGTCCCCAGAGACTAGTCCTTGGATCAAGGAAGAGCCATC
>NW_011490565.1:10660-12979 GCF_000754665.1 Bison bison bison | reverse complement strand
AATGCATGAAAGTGAAAATTGAAAGTGAAGTCGCTCAGTCGTATCCGACTTAGCGACCCCATGGACTGCAGCCTACCAGGCTCCTCCATCCATGGGATTTTCCAGGCAAGAGTACTGGAGTGGGGTGCCATTGACCCAAACCCTATTCCTCCCTCCCTCCTCATTCAGTTGCTCAGTCGCATCTGACTCTGCGACTCCAAGGACTGCAGCATGCCAGGCTTCCCTGTCCTTCACCATCTCCCGGAGTTTGCTCAAACTGGAGTCCATTGAGTCGGTGATGCCATCCAACCATCTTATCCACTGTTACCTGCCCTTTTCCTCCTGCCTCCCTCCACAAGCAAAGCTAAAATGCTCCTAGATGCCCTCTCACTCTGTCCTTTCCAAACTAAAGCCTATTATCACCTGGCTAATATAAATAATACATCCTTTCTCATGCCAAATTCATGCTAAAATTTAAACACATAATTAACTTGGTGATAGGAATCCTTTCACCATGCATATATGTATCAAAATCATGTTGTACACTTTAAATAGTATTTGTCAATTACACCTCAATGAAGTCCCATAAACTAGAATTTAATTTTTTTAACTGGAAATGAAGAAACACAAAAAGAGCTTGTCAACAATTTCAGGCTTTCAGTTAATTTACTGTATATCAAATCACTCAAAGCCAATTCTTTAAAATTCATTTCACAAATAATCAATCCATCAAAACCTGTTAGTTCCAGTTAGAACTCAGAGTTACCCCTCTGTCTGTCTGCCCTCCTGACTGCCCAACAGAACATGTTTGAGTGTATGTGTGTTTTGTTTTGGGGTGGGGGAGTGCTAAGGTCACTATTAGCAGGTCTTGAACAGGACACTTAAATCTCTGCCATAAGACACAGACTCTATTAACCCTCACCCATCACCCAACTGCAGATGCAGCCAAACCATCTCTGCAAATCTCAGCAAACCTGAAATTTCAGGGGGAAAAAAAGCCTCTGAAAAAAAACTACCAAAATTATTAAGCCCTTCCTGTGGGGATATTCTTCAGTTCAGTTGGTAAGTAGTGTCCAACTCTTTGCAACCCCATGGACTGCAGCAGGCCAGGTTTCCCTGTCCATCACCAACTCCCAGAGCTTGCTCAAACTTGTGTTCATCAAGTCATCGATGCCATCCAACCATCTCACCCTCTGTCTGTAGATATTCTTAGTGGTCACCAATTTCTAATCTCCTTTCTGTAAAGTAGACCTAGCCATTCTGCAGTTAGGAAGATGTGATGCATTCCAGCTAATGAAATGTGAAGGAAAATTACATGTATTAGTTCCAACCTGAAATCATCAGAAATCCCTACCGATTCTCCAATCCCTTCTCTTTCCCTGGCCTGTGTTCCAAACAGAGCAACTACAAGATACCAGAGTCTTCATCAGTTTCCATCCTCCATCAGCTTGGTTTCCCAAGTATCTGAGCCTTCTCAACAATCCCGGCTTGTACTGGTACCCATCATACCTGGGAAATAAACCTTTGTTATTTTAGGACACTGAGCTTTTGAGGTTTATCAGTTACTGCAGTATAGCCTAGTCTTTTTCAGCCAATAAAAAAACTAAGTAGTTAATTTAAACATGTCTTTGGGAATCAATAATTATACAATTTCAGAGGAAGGAAGAACGTGTTACTATCTCAAAGGGACAGAATCTCCCCATTGCTCCCAGCACACATTTCTCCCTCAACCCATACTGGCTGCAAGATGACTGCTTGAGACATAATAAAACTTCAAAAAAACAATCAGTTAAGTGGCAACTTGGTCAATTAATCACTGAGCAAGATAGTTTTCAGTGAATTGATGTTCAGCAACTTGACTTTCAGTTACTTGGTTGAATCCTGGAATAGGAGGCCCCTGCTGTAGGCTGATGAAAGACATTCCTGTTCTCAGGGGAAATCCTCAAAGCATAAGACAAAAGAAGCCCCTATTAGCCACAAATAGGGGGCTAATTTTAATCCTGTGTCCATCACTCCAAATTTCCTCTTTCTTGAACATACGATCTTGCCTTTGTCCAGAAGTCCAGTAACTTCAAGAGGTTCCAGAAGAACCTTTGGACAGAATTTCTGAAAAAACAAGCCCAACTTCTGGAAGACTCTTTGCCAAATGAGTTCAGAAGCAGGGGATCTTACTCTTCTGTCCTCTCCAAACAAGTTTAGACTAATCTCCCATCTGTCTCTGGACAAATGACTTCTGGAATAGTATGACTCAGAATGGTTTTGGAGAAGGAAATGGCAACCCACTCCAGTATTCTTGCCTGGAGAATCCCATGGACCAAGGAGCCTGGCACGCTACAGTCC
>NW_011490565.1:8754-10516 GCF_000754665.1 Bison bison bison | reverse complement strand
CACACTGTTTAAGAAAAACATTACAGGTTCATTATCAACAACCCTCCATTCAGCCCAGTTCTCTCACAATAGCCCCAGGAACCAGTTTGGGGATTTATGATAACTGTCCTCATGGGCTTCTACCAATATAAGAATGTTGGTATTAATATTATCCATGTGTTCATTCAACAGGCACTTATTAGGTGGCTAATATGTATTAGAGAGCAGTGAGGAGGACACAAGACAAAACAAAGCACATTATGAAATAATCCAGGGATTTTATGGCTCCCTCATTGTTTATGACTTCCTCATTGACTTGGCACACTTAGGCCAACTTTGCAGAAATAACTTACATATGCTATTTCTTCACAGCAAGTAACATAGTCTGTAGTTACGTTCCATGGTACACAAGAGTTCTGTAGTTTGTGTGTTGTAAAAATAAATAAATAAATAAATAACAGCCCTAAATGGTGTTCCCTTGATGAAGTGGGCAGATCCTGTGCTCACCATCTACACAGTCATCCTTGGTCCTGGAATACCGGTAGTCTCCTCTTACTGATGGTTGGGGACTAGAGAGCTAATATAAAAAGGTAAAAGAACCTCAAAGCCTGGACAATAAGGATGACATGCCTGAAGAATGGGAAGAATGAGTCAGTAAATCCAATCCTTACTCTGGTCTATAAGATGTAGTGTGTGATCTGGCCCCAGCCAACCTCTCTACCTAGCATTATCCCATTCTCCTTTCCACTCATGAAAAAGCTGCTACTTTCCTTTATCCTCTGAGTCTTCACCCAAGCCATTCCTCTACAGGAACACATCTCACCCCTATTCACACAGGTCCTAGGGAAGCCTTCTATAACTCAGCCATGCCCTCCCATCCCACATTTGGTCCCTGTATCCTATATTCTCATAAAAATGTTACATTTCTTTTCAGCACCTGCCATATCTTTGTACCTCCCTCAGTGCCAAATAAAGTGCCTGGCAAACTGTAAGCACTCAAATATTTGTTGAATGAGTCGGTGAATGAGTAAATGGATGGATAAATGAATGAATGATGGCTCTAGCTCTCTGGGATCCATCCCCAAATACGAGGAACAGGTACAAGTGAATAAAAACTTTCAAGTAATGAGATCTGAGAGTACTAAATATATTTATATCATATATATATATATATATATTTGTATTTGTGTGTTTATGTGTATTTGGGAGAAAGAGGACTATGGGCCTTTCATCCAGAAAGTGTTTGTAGTCAACAATTGACTATCAGTATATAAATCTGTATAAAGTGCATGGGTATATAGACATAGAGGTGGGGGAGAGGGAGGCAGGGGGAAGAGTGTGTGTATATATGTATGTATTTGGGAGGAAGAGGACTATAAGCTTTTGTTCCAGAAAGTTTTTCTAGTCAACAGTCCTCATAACTGAAAGACGCACATGCATGCTCAGTCGCTAAGTTGTGTCCAACTCTTTGTGACTCTATGGACTTCTCCAGGCAAGAACACTGGAGTGGGTTGCCATGCCCTCCTCCAGGGGATCTTCCCAAGCCAAGAACTGAACCCACGTCTCTTACATCTTCTGCATTGGCAGGTGGATTCTTTACCATGAGCCACCAGGGAAGCACCCAAAATACAGGTCCCATGAAACCATAAAGAGAATGGAGTCCAGGGGCAAAAAAACGTATGGCAAGTGTTATGAGTGCCTGTGGGGCTCTGGCTCAGTGTGATTTTTCTGTGTGCCTCAGGCGTTCCTGTCAGGCTTTGTTCTCAAGTTTCCCAACATGTTT
>NW_011490565.1:7163-8085 GCF_000754665.1 Bison bison bison | reverse complement strand
TCCTTCTCCAATGCATGAAAGGGAAAAGTGAAAGTGAAGTTGCTCAGTCATGTTTGACTCTTCGAGACCCCATGGTCTGCAGCCTACCAGGTAGCCCTCTGCCGTCTATGGGGTCGCACAGAGTCAGACACGACTGAAGCGACTTGGCAGCAGCAGCAGCATTCTTCACAGAGATCAAAAACAAATTATTATTTCTTGCACAAAGTGAGAGAGGTGAAACAGACAAGAGGCTTAACAATGTCCCTTTTTGTCACCTTAATGATATGTAATTTTAACTGAAATATTTACTACTTCTAAGAGTCAGATTATGAAATATCGTTGGCACTTGCTCACCACTGCAAATACTATTCATGATATTTTTGACTGGGCTGCCACTGAGCAAGAATGAAGTTGTTTGTAAAGCTATTCTGAAAGAGTCTGGAAGCTGTATGGTGGCACCACCTCTCCCAGTTATTTTTTTGGTTACGGCAACCCTTTGGTTGCTCCAAAATATATAAACATATATTTTCTCTTATAGCCCTCAGGACAGGTCTGTGATTGTCAGGCCTGGCCTTGGGATACGATCAAGTTCTTCTGATAGGCTCTAAAACTCATATCAGCAGTGGAAGAGAATTAGTTACCATATCCTAACAAAAGAAAGTTCTAGAAATCACCAGGAATTTCCCAATGCTAGAAGTAATAAGCAGAGGATCCAGGTCACAGGGAATGGGCATAGGGTTGCTCAGGAACTGAGCATGAAGGAAAACCAGACAGATGGGGAAAAGGCCCTTAATGAGTTTCAATGTTCTGCAAGATGGGGCAAATTCTAGGCTCTTAAGGGTTAGGTGTGGAGAAGGCAATGGCACCCCACTCCAGTACTCTTGCCGGGAGAATCCCATGGATGGAGGAGCCTGGTGGGCTGCAGTCCATGGGGTCGCTAAGA
>NW_011490565.1:4848-5828 GCF_000754665.1 Bison bison bison | reverse complement strand
GAAAAGACACAGAGGAACCTTAAATGCATATTACTAAGTGAGAGAAGCCAATCTGAAAAGACTACTTGATTCCAGCTATATATAGCTGGAAAAGGCAAAACTATGGAGACAAAAAAAGATTAGCAGTTGCCGTTAAGGGTGCAAGGTGGAAGGGAAGGAATAAGTAGAGCACAGAGGATTTTTAGGGCAGTGAAAATAGTCTATGGGACATTGTAATGATGGATATATATTTTATATGTGTGCATTTTCAAAACCATAGAATGCACAACACTAAGAAAACAAAACAGTTTTTTAATCTGGAGAATTATTGTTGGCTAGAAAGTGCTCTGCACAGAGTCAAGTGACTGGTTCTTACTATGATTCTGCCACTTACCAGCTTTGTGACACTGGGCAAGTCCCTCACTTCTATAGATTTCAATTTCCTTTTTTGTATCAAGTGAAATGAACACTTACAGACAGGAGATATCAAAGATACTTAGAAACAACTCCAAATTATTCAACTGAAAACAGTGATTGTGTCACTACATAAAAACCCTCATGGTTCTTTCTTTAGGACAAGCCCCATAACCACTCAGCATTTGTCATTCTTTCTCGAAGGTGACTTCAAGGAGACTTCTATTAGACTGGCAGCCTTCTCCTGAGCAAACCTTTTTTAGAGTACAGAGGAATAACAGTTCATCCATGCATTCAGATCACTACATTGAGTCTTTAATTCTTACCCCAGTTAAGCATTTTCTTACAAAGGGCATATACTGCACGGGGCTGCCAACTAAAAAAATGTCACTCGTCACCCTGTCCTATGGGGATTAATTTATTAGCCACTGCACTCACTGACATTCAGGGTGGAGATCAAGAATGAGGCATTCAGGGAAACTGGCAGAACAAGGCCTTCAGATAGTTATTTTCAGGAGAAAATTTTGTCATTCACAATTCCTGCAGCTCCTGATACATAGAAAAGCACTAAGACCATTAACTAAGAT
>NW_011490565.1:0-405 GCF_000754665.1 Bison bison bison | reverse complement strand
TTGTTTTAGAAACTGGTGGGCAAAAATTATGCAATAAAACCAGAAGTATATAAACAAAGAATTAAACAAAACTCACATCCGTAATCAAGGCCAAGGAGCCTCAGACGAGGTTCCACGTGTATTGCCCTAGAAATTTGTTCAGGAGGTTTCTCCTTGGAGAAGGCCATTTGTGGCTGTGAGAAAATGAAAATAAATGAATTTCCAAAAATTAGCACATCAGCTAGTGACCCTTTGGACTGTAGCCCACCAGGCTCCTCTGTCCATGCAATTTTTTAAGCAAGAATACTGGAGTGGCTTGCCATTTCCTCCTCCAGGGGATCTTCCTGACCCAGGGATCGAATCCACACTCTTGTGTCCCCTGCATTGCAGACAGATTCTTTACCACTGAGCCATCGGGGAAGCTCC
>NW_011490564.1:5512-6413 GCF_000754665.1 Bison bison bison | reverse complement strand
ATGCAAAAAAAAAAAAAAAGAAGAAGAAGAAGAAGAACTCTCTCACCTAAAGAAGAAGAAAAAAAAAAAATCGACATTAAGGCTGACTACACCCAGCTCCCAGCAGGTCCAGCCTCTGGCTGAGCTCCAAAATTCCTTGCCCCAGCCGTTTAATGGTAACTACTTTGAACAACCTTGGAGAAGAACAGGCCCCTTTAAGACAGTGGCTTTCCACATATATGCCTTTTCTTACGTTAGTGAAGCAGCTCACTAATGTGATTGCTGCCCTTTCCCACCTCAGTAAAGGTTATCTGTTCCTATAAAGTAGTGGTTTCATTCTTTTTTCTGAACCTTGCCTTCTCTAACTCCCTTATTCTACAATCAAACCGAGTGGCGGGGACCTGACAGGCATATAAGATGCATGGCCTACCTTGGACAGTGCCTTGCCTGACACTCAGTTGCCTGAGCACTTTGGACCTGGGATGGAAACAAAACACATAGCGAATTGTGTGCAGTGCCCTTGCAGAGTACCTAAGTATATGTCACCTATGGCAGTGGCAAGCCCACAGTGGTCCATCCACCTTAAGCATCCTCACCCACATATCCCACTGATACTTGTTTTCAGTGTCCTCTCCCTCACCACTGTACCACTGAGCAAATGAGGTCAAATAAGGGCCTGCTGTAACCTCGTATTATGGTGCAAACTAGTCATGTGTAAACTTGTCATGGAAGAGAATTGCAATCTGATGAACAAAAAATAAGCAAAGAAGTGTGAACTAGCCCTGAAGTGCCAGGTGCAACAAACTGAAACTCTGAAGTTAATGAAGAAACTGTGCAATTCAGCAACAGCAATAGCCTTTGACAACAAGTAGAAGGCAATGGCAACCCGCTCCAGTACTCTTGCCTGGAAAATTGCGTGGAC
>NW_011490564.1:4756-5412 GCF_000754665.1 Bison bison bison | reverse complement strand
CGCCATTAAGCTCACAGCAACTCTAGAGAAATTGTTAGATAATTCTTTATTGTTTTCATGTTTTGTTTTTTAATTAAAAATTTTTTCCTTACCATCCCCTTTATTTTCATTTCTATATACTACATTATAAGTTTGAGAATTATTTTAACCTCTATCTTTTTTCTAGTATTGATAGTAGTTTAAAATGCATTCTAAGTTCTTAATCTTTGCTTTTTGAAACTTGTTATTAATCAATGTTTATATCTTTAGGTATTCTATTTTTAGAATATGTTTTCATGTACAGATATAATTCCTGAATTGATTACACTCTCACCTTTTTACTCTCCCTTTTCTCCTCTGCTGTTGCTGCTAAGTCTCTTCAGTCGTGTCTGACCCCATAGACGGCAGCCCACCAGGCTCCCCTGTCCCTGGGATTCTCCTCCTAGAAACCTCTATCCCCCTCCTCACTTTGTTTTCCTCCATATAACCCTGTGAATTGCTTTGACTGTTTTTGGCTATGGAAAATTACTTAACCATGAACCTTGATTTTTATCATTTGTTCTGAGGATGCAGAATTCTTGATGCTACTGTAACTCAGGGACCAAAACCCAGAGGCCATGAGGTCCATTCCAGATCTTTAGATCATTGTTGAACTTCTGACACCAAGGAACATTAAA
>NW_011490564.1:448-1168 GCF_000754665.1 Bison bison bison | reverse complement strand
TATTTCAAATCCTGAAAGAAGATGCTGTGGAAGTGCTGCATTCAATATGCCAGCAAAATTGGAAAACTCTGCAGTGGCCACTGGATTGGAAAAGGTCAGTTTTCATTCCAATCCCAAAGAAAGGCAATGCTAAAGAATGCTCAAACTACCATACAATTACACTCATCTCACACACTAGAAAGTAATGCTCAAAATTCTCCAAGCCAAGCTTCAGCAATACATGAACTGTAAACTTCCATATGTTCAACCTCGTTTTAAAAAAGGCTGAGGAACCAGAGATCAAATTGCCAACATCCGCTGGATCATTGAAAAAGCAACAGAATTCCAGAAAAACACCTATTTCTGTTTTATTGACTAAGCCAAAGCCTTTGACTGTGTGGATCACAATAAACTGTGAAAGATTATGAAAGAGGTGGGAATACCAGACCACCTGACCTGCCTCTTGAGAAACCTATATGCAACTCAGGAAGGAACAACTTTAACGTGACATGGAACAACAGACTCGTTCCAAATAGGAAGAGGAAGACGTCAAGACTGTATACTGTCACCCTGCTTATTTAAATTTTATGCAGAGTACATCATGAGTAATTCTGGGCTAGAAGAAGCACAAGCTGGAATCAAGATTGCCAGGAGAAATATCAATAACCTCAAATATGCAGATGACACCACCCTTACGGGAGAAAGTGAAAAGGAGCTAAAAAGCCTCTTGATGAAAGTGAA
>NW_011490564.1:0-348 GCF_000754665.1 Bison bison bison | reverse complement strand
ATTGTCAAATTCAGACTTAAATTGAAGAAAGTAGGGAAAACCATTAGACCATTGAGGTATGGCCTAAATTCAATCCCTTATGATTATACATTGGAAGTGAATAATAGATTTAAGGGACTAGATCTGATAGATAGAGCACCTGATGAACTGTGGATGGAAGTTTGTAACATTGTGCAGGAGACAGGAATCAAGACCATCCCTGTGGAAAAGAAATGCAAAAAAGCAAAATGGCTGTCTAAATAGGCCTTAGAAAAAGCTGGGAAAACAAGATAAGATAAAAGCAAACAAGTAAAGGAAAGATATAAGCATCTGAATACAGAGTTCCAAAAAATAAAAAGGATAGAAAAG
>NW_011490563.1:15958-16810 GCF_000754665.1 Bison bison bison | reverse complement strand
AAACCTAGACAGTGTATTAGAAAGCAAAGACATCACTTTGCTAACAAAAGTCCATATAGTCAAAGCTATGTTGTTTCCAGTAGTCATGTAAGGATGTGAGAGTTGGACCATAAAGAAGACTGAGCACGAAGAATTGATGCTTTCAAGCTGCGGTGTTGAAGAAGACTCTTGAGAATTCCTTGGACAGCAAGGAGATCAAACCAGTCAATCCTAAAAGAAATCAGTCCTGAATATTCATTGGAAGGACTGGTGCTGAAGCTGAAGCTTCAATACTTTGGCCACCTGATATGAAGAGCCAACTCTTTGGAAAAGACCCTGATTCTTAGAAAGATTGAAGGCAAAAGAAGAGGGCAGCAGAGGATGAGATGGTTAGATAGCATCACTGACCCAATTGACATGAGTTTGAGCAAACTCTGGGAGATAATGAAGGACAGGGAAGCCTAGTATGCCACAATCCATGAGGTCACAAGGAGTCGGACATGACTTAGTTCCTGAACAACAACAGTGGACTAAATATCTGATAAAAGTCTGCCCAGGGTTCTATGGAAGCCTAGAAGAGGGGAAATGCCTAGACATTGGACAGAGTTGGTGAATTATGTTGGAGGAAGCCAAGAAAATGAGGGGTCATTATGGAGTTAGGTCATTTTGGATTTTATGTGCACTCTTTTGCTGGACATATTCAATAGACATTAAGCTTTGAAAAGGAGAAGACACCATTTTCCCCTGTTCTGCTTCTCTGTCTTCTGCTCAATACACTAAGCAACCTGGCTGTATATTCCATGACTGTGAGTCAAGAGGCAATTTCTAGTGTCACTGACTGATTTCTCAATTTCTGGTAGACTATTAAGTGTT
>NW_011490563.1:14660-15554 GCF_000754665.1 Bison bison bison | reverse complement strand
TACGACTGAGTGACTAACATACAACACAACAGTGAATATTGTTTCAAGCATATACTGGGGGGAGCCATTCCCCTTTTATTTACTTCAAGTTAGAATTCTTATATCCTAACCTATGACTATATATAAATGACTACAGAGACTAGGGGAAAATGGTGATCATATCATGCTTGTTTTAGCATGCATCTTGGGATTGTGGTGAAAGTACTATTCTTAAAGAGGGAATTCTGCGAAAGATAATCTGTGTCTGTGTGGGGGCCTGTCTACAAAATAGTGTGCCTTCATCACAGACTCTCAGTCATTTCCACCCAAATTAAGTTACTATTAGGGATTTGTACTGTCTTTTTCTTTTTTGTTAAACCTATCATATTTTAACCTTAATAGGTAAAGGGTAGTTTATTGCAGTGGGCACAGGATTTGCCAAAAAGACTAGAATTTAAATCCTTGTCCTACCTTCTGCCAGCTATATGAACCTGAACAAGGCACCTAGCTTTTCTGAGCCTCAGTTACTCCCATCTGTAAATGTATTCTTTATAAGATTATCATGAGGATTAAAAGTGATACTGCATAAAACGTCTGCCTAGCACAGAAGAATCATTAATGAATGCAAGTCCTTCTAGTCCCAAATTAGAGGACATAAGTAAGAATTTACTAAATACATAATTTTCCTGAGAGTGTACTAAGGAGGCTTGAGCTGATTCAGTAGAAGGTTAAGGTATAAGCTAATAGGTTGATGACACTGGAAGAAATTTAAGTCTAAAGCTCTCATTTGATTGAAGAGCACAAGAATCTAGAGGGTTGAAGTGACTCACTTGATGTTAACAGCCAGCGTGTTCATTAATACATTCAGTTCAGTTCAGTCACTCATTCATGTCCAACTCTTTGCAACCCCATGGA
>NW_011490563.1:9187-12057 GCF_000754665.1 Bison bison bison | reverse complement strand
CCCCAACAAATGCCTGAAACTGCAGATAGTACCAAATCCTGTATATACCATGTTTTTTCCTACACATACATATCTATGATAAATTTTATAAAGTTAGGCACAATAAGAAACTAGCAATAATAATAATAAAATAGAACAATTATAATAATATAGTATAATAAAAGTAACATGAATATGATCTGTGTCCTAAAACCTTGTACAAATTAAATGCCTTTTTCATCTTAAGCACTCATCACACACTGTGGCTGCAACTTTTGTAGTGTAAGGTACAATAACAAACCAAGCATGAATTTCTTTATCCTTTTATACGTTTAATGGATAGATGATTTTTTCATACTATAGATCTTAGCAAGCCTCAACATATGATTTTTTTTTCTTTCCTTAATAAGACAAGAAATTTCACCTTTTAACTTAAAGGACGTACTTTACAGCTTATTGTTTGGCATGTCTAAATAGCCAGCATCATTACCCTTGAGGTTTTGGGCCATTACTAAGTAAAATAGAGCTAACTGAACACAAGTACTGTTGTACCATGACAGTCGATTTGACAACCTGAATGGCTACTAAGTGACCCAAGGGCAGGATATGCCAGTTGTTGTTGAGTTGCTAAGTCATGTCCAACTCTATGTGACCCCATGGACTATACTCACCAGGCTCCTCTGTCCATGGGATTTTCCAGGCAATAATACTGCAGTGGAGTGCCATTTACTTCTCCAGGGAATCTTCCCAACCCAGGAATTAAACCCATGTCTCTTGTGTCTCCTGCACTGGCAGGAGGATTTTTTTTTTTTTTTACCACTGTGCCACCTAGGAAACTGGACAAAGCGATGATTGACATACCTTGTGAGAAGGTGCAAGTCAACTCAAGATTTCATCACGCTAGTCAGAACAGCACATGTTGTTGAGTCGCTAAGTTGTGTCCAACTCTTTGCAACCCCATGGACTGTAGCATGCCAAGCTTCCCTGTCCTTCATCATCTCCAGGGTTTGCTCTAACTCAGGTCCATTGAGTCAGTGAGCCATCCAACCATCTCATCCTCTGTCATCCCCTTCTCTTCCTGCCTTCCATCTTTCCCAGCACTGGGGTCTTTTCCAATGAGTTAGCTCTTCTCTTCAGGTGGCCAAAGTACTGGGGCTTCAGCTTCAGCATCAGTCCTTCCAATGAATAGTCTGGGTTAATTTCCGTTACGAATGACTAGTTTGATCTCCTGCTGTCCAAGGGACTCTCAAGACTCTTTTCCAGCACCACAGTTTGAAAACATCAATTCTTCGGCACTCAGCCTTCTTTATGATCCAACTCTCAAAACCATACATGTTTATTGGAAAAACCATAGCTTTGATTATACAGACCTTTGTCAGCAAAGTAGTGTGTCTGCCTTTTAATACACTGTCTAGATTTGTCATAGCTTTTCTTCCAAGGAGCAAGTGTCTTTTAATTTCATGGCTGCAATCACAGCACATACTTTAAAACTTATGATTTTTTTTATTTATGCAGTTTTCCATTTAATATTTTCAGACCACAGTTGACTGCAGGTAAATGAAGCCATAGGAAGCAAAACCACAGATAAGTGGGGACTGTTGTACAATGGAGCAGAGTGAATTGACTGATCAGTAAATAACCATATTTTAGTAAGTGTTTACTATGTACTCAATCCTCTGTTTAGATACTACATAAGACATAAGACCCCTTTTCCATAAAAGAACATACAAGGGGAAAATAGTTGTTAGTCATATCAGGAATTGTACTAGATCCTTTATACATGCTGTGCCATGGAAATGCTCAAAATAACCTTATGAAATAGTATTATTGGCACTTAATAGATATGTGGTCTAGGGTTTAGAGAAGTAATTTTCTAAAGGAAGCATGACTGGTAAATGGCAGGTTCCAGGTTTAATCTTAGGTCTGTCTGGCTCCAAAGTATATGCTCTTTCCACTAATCATGTTATCTCGGTTATGGAGATGAATCTAATACAGTTGAAATAATTAGAGAGCACTCAGTGATAAAGTCAAATACCCTGTGGTTGTGTGTGTGTGTGTGTGTGTGTGTGTGTGAAAGCAGTTCACTGTGAAGCAGAGTAATGAGGAGAAGGTACCTCCTGATGTAGATGGGCTAGGATAGGCATTTTTGTGATCGGTGAAGAATTTAGGGGAAGAAACTCAAGGCAAGGGCAACAATATGAGCACTCTATAGAGGAAGGAACAAACAGTATGTTTGTAAGATTAATCAGTCTAACTTGAACACGAGGAGTTGTACAAGATTAAATTGAATAGAAAGGGTCGAGATAAATTACAGAGGACCTTGAAAGCTACAATATATTGTTTAGGCTTTTAGGACTAGGTAGTAGAGAACTGTGAAAGATGTAGGCAGATTACTCTATCAGTGGTATGTTTGGTGACAGAGTAACAAGATCTGAGGTTATTGAAGTAGTCTGAGGGGATGTAGAAGAGTCTTTTTTCAGATGGTATCATTTGTAAAAGATTTCAAAAGGCATAATTTCTTCAAGCCTTGATTTATTTGCTCTAGGTCAAATTGATTAACTTTTGGTAGATGTCTAAACAAGTGTAAAGTGAAGCCCATGACCTGCAGATATATGTGAATTAGTGACATCTAAATCACTAGATCTAAATCTAGGTCAATATTTTTTCAAACTCTGGGGTATGACCCATTCAGTTCAGTTCAGTTCAGTCGCTCAGTCGTGAACAACTCTTTGCAACCCCATGGACTGCAGCATGCCAGGCCTCCCTGTCCATCAACAACTCCCAGAGTTTACTCAAACTCATGTTCATTGAGTCGGTGATGCCATCCAACCATCTCATCCCTGTCATCCCCTTCTCCTCCTGCCTTCAATCTTTCCCATCATCAGGGTCTT
>NW_011490563.1:4551-7037 GCF_000754665.1 Bison bison bison | reverse complement strand
TAGTTCTTCTCCACCCTTCCCTATCCAACTTCATTTTCTATAACTCCTCCTGTTCAAATTAGATTAATCTTATATATACTATTTGTTTCTTTCTGTACAGTGTGTTCATATTGTTGCTTCTGCCTTGAATGTTCTCCCCTGATTTCTCCACCAATCACCAAACTGCCCTTCCAGCCCATCATATACTTAGTTTCCAGATCAGTCTTTCTAAAGCGCTGCTCGTATCATGTCATTCCGCTTTACCAAAAGAAAGAATGCTCCTCCTTTTATTTATTTAATGTTCATCCAGTAAGTGACAGGCTTCCCTGATGACTCAGACAGTAAAGAATCTACCTGTGAATGCAGGATACATGGGTTTGATCCCTGGGTCAGGAAGATCCCCTGGAAGAGGAAATGGCAATCCCTTCCAGTATTCTTGCCTGGGAAATTCCATGGACAGAGGAACCTGGTGCGCTGCAGTCCATGGTGTCTCAAAGAATCAGACATGACTGAGTGAGTGAGCACAGTAAGTGAAGGTTGAACCCCTAGGAAATGAAGCTCAAATTCTTGGTTTAGTTATATATGCAAAGCCTTTTGTATTCTTGTCCCAAACTATCCTTCCAACTTTATTAATGACTGTAGCACCACAGAGACCCTGTGGATCAGCTTAACTGTACTTCTTGCTCTTTCCAGAACACATATGCTTTCATTTCCCCATGTCTTTGTTCATGTTATTCCTCATTTACTTGCCATTCTCATCCTTTAAGGCCCATGTCAATATGTTTAAGGCCCATTGCCTTTCTCATCCATCAAGGCCCATGTCAAATATTTTTAAGGTCAAATAGTATCTCTTCTATCAAGACTTTTATAATCCTGAATTAGCTGAGCATAATTAATTCCTTCTCTGGACTCACACAATACTTTTTACCACCCACATGAGACTCATCATATTCTGACTTGCAGTATTGGTAATGGTGTTTACTCTCTTTTCTAGAGTCACTTTTCATGCAGCTCTGCAAAGGAAACAGTGCCTTGCATATATGGTAGATGGTCAATAAGCAGCTGCTGAATAAATAAGAATACTGAATTCACCTTGCAGTCCAGTATCTTTTTTTCATCTAAACAATATGACATTATATAATTCATCATGGTATTTTCCCAATATTTTTCTCTGTGCTGCTGACAGCATGAGACAGGATGGACCAGAATAAAGAGCACTGGGCTAGGAATCAGAAGACCTCAACACTAATCTTGGCTCTGTCACCAGAAAATTCTGTCAACTTTAATATGCCATTTGATCTGTCTGGTGTTTTTTTTTTTTTTTGGCTTAAGAGGCTGCTTCTATAAAAATATGGGACTGGTCTATTTTAAGTATTTTTAAACATTTAATCCTTGATCATTTACTGTGCAAATTTCATTCACTTAGGAAATATTTATTGGGTCCTTACTGGAGATAACAGCATTCAGCAAAAGTAGCTATATACTTTCCTGAACTTGATATGGTAGTAAAGACAAACAATAAACAAACGTACTATAGAAAGGTAATGGTAAATACTAAGATAAAATGAGGCAAACAGAGGGAGAATGACAGGAAAGGTATCCTTGGGGAGGTAACATGAACAGAGGTCTATATGAAAGTGAGAGAGATGGGTAGAAAAGCATACCAACCAGAGGAACTGCCATGCAAAAACCTTGAGGTGAGAATGTGCTTTATTCTTTGGTGGAACACAATGTGGCCAGGACACAGAAAACAAGCAGTTCGGTTGTGGGATGTGAGGTTAGAAAGTGCTATGGATTGAGTATTTGTGTTGCTTCCCAAATTCTTACATTGAAATTTCATGCCCAATGTGGTAAATCTAGGAGGTGGAGCTTTGCAGAGTTGATCAGATCATAAGAGAGGAACCCTAAGGAATGAGATTAGTGTCCTCACCAAAAAGACTCCAGAGAGCTCTCTCCACTCTTGCCACTTGAGGATATGTGAGGGTATAGTGAGAAGATGCCCAGTCTATGAACCAGGAAGTGGGCCCTCACTAGACACCAAATCTTGTAGCACTTTGATCTTGAATTTCCTAGCCTCTAGAACTGTTCTCATTTTTTAAAATTGAAATATAGTTTATTTAAAATGTTGTATTAATTTTCACTGTACAGCAAAGTGATTCAGTTATACATGTATTTCATATTTCATATTATTTCCCATTATGGTTTATCACAGTATATTGACTATAGTACCCTGTGCTACATGGGGCTTCCCTGGTGGCTTAGATGGTAAAGAATCTGCCTGCAATCCGGGAGACCCAAGTTTGATCCCTGTGTCAGGAAGATCCCCTGGAGACAGGAATGGCAACTGACTCCAGTATTCTTGCCTGAAGAATCCCATGGACAGAGGAGCCTGGCAGGCTACAGTCTGTGGGGTTGCAAAGAGTTAGACTTAGCAAATATCTGTCTGTGTTACACAGTAGGACTTCGGTGTTTATCCATTCCATATATAATAGCTTGTATCTGCTAAC
>NW_011490563.1:0-468 GCF_000754665.1 Bison bison bison | reverse complement strand
ATTTCATATAAATAGAAACATATAGTATGCAATTTTTTTAAAATCTGGGAGATCTGTCCATATTATTTCATGTATCAGCAGTTCATTCTCCTTCACTACTGAATAACCATTCTCCTGTTGACAAATATCTGGGTTGTTTCTATTTTGGTGCAATTATGAATAAAGCTGCTTATGAACATTCTTGGATAAATCTTTCTGGGCAAGTTTTCATTCTTCTTCAGTAAATACTTATTAGTGGAATTGTTGCTTCAAAGAGTAGATGAATGTTTCTCGTAAAAAGAAAATGTCAAATATCATAAAAAGAAAATGTCAAATATTTTGCAGTGATTGTATCATTTTATATCCTATCAGAAATGTGTGAGAATCCAGAAACTCTATATCCTTACCTCATTTGGTATTCTTTTTTCTCTCATGCTTCCATTCGTTTTCATCCTAGTGCATGAGTGTTGGTATCTTATTGTAGTTTTA
>NW_011490562.1:17672-17913 GCF_000754665.1 Bison bison bison | reverse complement strand
CTTCTATGTTTCTAGTTTGTTCCTTCATTTGTGTAGTATTTATCTGCCTTTTCATTACTTTTTTTAAACTGATTGTGTTTGAGGTCTCCTTTTTCCAGGCTTCAAGGTTGAATTCTTTCTTCCTTTGGGCTTCTGCCCTCCTAAGGTTGGTCCAGTGGTTTGTGTAGGCTCCCTATCAGGTGAGATTTGTGCTGAGTTTTTGTTTGTTTTTCCTCTGATGGGCAAGGCTGAGTGAGGCGGT
>NW_011490562.1:16409-17572 GCF_000754665.1 Bison bison bison | reverse complement strand
GCAAGGATACTGGAGTGGGTTGCCACTTCCTTCTCCAGGGGATCTTCCCAACCCAGGGATTGAACATGGGTCTCCTGCACTGCAGGCAGATTCTTTACCAACTGAGCTACAAGGGAAGCCCAGGTTTCTTTCATTAGTGTCTTCTGATTTTCTGTGTATAGTTCTTTTGTCTCCTTAAGTAAGTTTATTCCTAGATATTTAATTCTTTTTGTTGCAATGGTGAATGAGATTGATTCCTTAATTTCTGTCTGATTTTTCATTGTTAGTTTATAGAAATGCAAGTAATTTCTGTGTACTGATTTTGTATCCTGCAACTTTGCTAAATTCACTAATTAGCTCCAGTAATTTTCTTATACTGACTTTGGGGTCTTCTATGTGCAGTATCATGTCATCTGCAAACAGTGAGAGCTTTACTTCTTCTTTTCTGATCTGGATTCCTTTTATTTGTTTTTCTTCTTTGAATGCTGAAGCTAGGACTTCCAGAACTATGTTGAATAATAGTGTTGAAAGTGGACACCCCTGTCTTGTTCCTGATCTTAGGGGAATACTTTCAGTTTTTCACCATTGAGAATAATGCTTGCTGTAGGCTTATCATATATGGCCTTTACTATGTTGAGGTATGTTCCTTCTGTGCCTGTTTTTTAAAGAGTTTTAATCATAAATTGGTGCTGAATTTTGTCAAAGGCTTTTTGTGTATCTACTGAGATGATCATATGGTTTTTATCTTTCAATTTGTTAATATGGTGTATCACATTGATTAATTTCTGTATATTGAAGATCCTTGCATCTTTGGAATAAACCCAACTTGATCATGTTGTATGAGCTTTTTGATGTATTGCTAAATTCTGTTTGCAAAAATTTTGTTGAGGATTTTTGCATCTATGTTAATCAATGATATTGGGATGTAGTTTTCTTTTTTTGTGTTGTCTTTATCTCGGTTTTTTTTTTGTTTGTTTGTTTTTGTTTTTTGCATCTCTTTTCCATGGGGATGGTCTTGATCCCTGTCTCCTGTACAATGTCACAAACCTCAGTCCATAGTTCATCAGGCACTCTATCTATCAGATCTAGTCCCTTCAATCTATGTCTCACTTCCACTGTATAACCATAAGGGATTTGATTTAGGTCATACCTGAATGGTCTAGTGGTTTTCCCTACTTTCTTCA
>NW_011490562.1:12626-13164 GCF_000754665.1 Bison bison bison | reverse complement strand
AATTGCATTGTTCATAATTTCTATTTCTTCCTGGTTCAGTCTTGGAAGATTGAACTTTTATAAGAATATGCCCATTTCCTCCAGGTTATCCACTTCACTGACATATAGTTGTTCATAATAGTCTCTTATAATCCTTTGTATTTCTGTATTTTCTATTGTAACCTCTCCTTTCTCATTTCTAATTTTGTTGATTTGATTCTTCTCTCTTTTTTTCTTGATTAGTCTAGCTAAGGGTTTGTCAATTTTGTTTATCTTCTCAAAGAACCAGCTTTTAGTTTTATTAATCTTTACTGTTTGTTTCATTTCTTTTTCATTTATTTCTGCTCAGATCTTTATGATTTCTTTCCTTCTACTATTTTTTTTCCTTCTCCTTTTTCCAGTTTTTTTAGGTATAAAGTTAGGTTGTCTATTCGATGTTTTTCTTGTTTCTTGAGGCAGGATTGTATTGTTATAAACTTCCCTCTCAGAACTGTTTTTGCTGCATCCCATAGGTTTTGAGTTGTCTTGTTTCATTGTCATTTGTTTCTAGAAATATTTT
>NW_011490562.1:10862-12526 GCF_000754665.1 Bison bison bison | reverse complement strand
TTTTTTTTTTTTTTTTTTTTTTTTTGTAATTGATGTCTAGTCTCACTGTCTTGTGGTCAGAAAAGATGCTTGATATAATTTCAATTTCCTTAGATTTATTGAGGCTTAATTTGTGACCCAAGATGTGGTCTATCCTCGAGAATGTACCGTGTTCACTTGAGAAGAAGGTGTATTCTTCTGTATTTGGATGGAATGCTCTGAATATATCAATGAGACCTGTCTCATCTAATGTATCACTTAAGACTTTTGTTTCATTATTAATTTTTTTTTCTGTTTTGATGATCTTTCAATTTGTGTGAGTGAGGTGTTAAAGTCTCCTACTATTATTGTGTTACTGTCAATTTCTCCTTTTACATCTGTAAGTATTTGTCTTATGTATTGAGGTGCTCCTATGTTGGGTACATAGTTATTTACAATTGTTATGTCTTCCTCTTGGATTGAGCCCTTGATCATTATGTAGTGTCTTTCCTTATCTCTTGTAATCTTCTTTATTTTAAGGTCTATTTTGTCTGATATGAGGATTGCTACTCCAACTTTCTTTTGCTTCCCATTTGCATGGAAGATATTTTTCCATCCTCTCACTTTCAGTCTATATGTGTCTTGAGGTCTGAAGTGGGTTTCTTGTAGACAGCATATGTATGGGTCTTGTTTTTGTATCCATTCAGCC
Organism: Bison bison bison; assembly: GCF_000754665.1. NCBI lineage: Eukaryota > Metazoa > Chordata > Mammalia > Artiodactyla > Bovidae > Bison > Bison bison. Next base: position 11,859 of record NW_011490562.1, on the reverse strand, counting down.
AGTCTGTGTCTTTTGGTTGGAGCATTTAATCCATTTACATTTAAAGTAATTATTGATATATGTGTTCCTTTTGCCATTTTCTAATTGTTTGGGTTTGATTTTGTAGATCTTTTTATTTCTCTTGTATTTCTTGACTATATAAGTCCCCTTTAACATTTGTTGTAAAGTTGGTTTGGTGGTACTGAATTCTCTTAATTTTTGCTTGTATGAAAACCTTTTGATTTCTCCATCAATTTTGAATGAGATCCTTGCTGGGTACGATAATATTGGCTGTAGATTTTTTCCTTTCAATACTTATATCCTGCCATTCCCTTCTGGCCTGTAGAGTTTCTGCTGAAAGATAAGTTGTTAAGCATATGGAGTTTCCCTTGTATGTTACTTGTTGCTTCTTCCTTGCTGCTTTTAATATTCTTTCTTTGTGTTAGTCTTTGTTAGTTTGATTAGTATGTGTCTAGGCGTGTTTCTCTTTGGGTTTATCTGGTATGGGACTATTTGTGTCTCTTGGACTTGATTGGCTATTTCCTTTTCCATTCTGGGGAAATTTTCAACTATAATCTCTTCAAAAATTTTCTCTTTCCCTTATTTTTCTCTTCTTCTTCTGGGACCCCTATAATTCAAATGTTGGTGCATTTGATATTTTCCCAGAGGTCTCTGAGGCTATCCTCAGTTCTTTTCATTCTTTTTACTTTATTCTGCTCTTCAGAAATTATTTCCACCACTTAATCTTCCCACTCACTGATTCGTTCTCCTGCTTCAGATACTCTGCTATTGATTCCTTCCAGAGTATTTTTAATTTCAGTAATTGTGTTGTTTGTCTCTGTATGTTTATTCTTTAATTCTTCTAGGTCTTTCTAAATTGATTCTTGCATTTTCTCCATTTGGTTTTCAAGGTTTTTGATCATCTTTACTATCACTATTCTGAATTCTTTTTCAGGTAGTCTGCCTATTTCCTATTCATTTATTTGAACTTCTATGTTTCTAATTTGTTTCTTCATCT
>NW_011490562.1:9986-10495 GCF_000754665.1 Bison bison bison | reverse complement strand
CCTGCACAGGGTGCTACTGGTGGTTGGGTGATGCCGGGTCTTGTATTCAAGTGGTTTCCTTTGTGTGAGCTCTCACTATCTCATACTCCCTAGGGTTAGTTCTCTGATAGTCTAGGGTCTTGGAGTCAGTGTTCCTGCTCCAAAGGCTCGGGGCTTGATCTCTAGTCAGGAATGAAAATTCCACAAGTGGTTTCTTATGGCATTAAGTGAGATTAAAACAAATATACAAAAATGAGAAACCAAAGATGAGCCTCAGACAAATGGCAGTTACAAAATCAGGCAAATAATAATGAAAATAATGGAATATACACATATACATATACATCCATGAGCAAAGCCAAAACAGTCCAACAAAAATAAAGTTTATTTACCCGGTGAACAAAGGAAATCAAAAATTATATTTACCAGTTAAGAACAAAAGTAACTAAAGCACAAACTGGAAAACAAAACTAAAGCAAGGTGCCAAGTGGGGAATAAAGCAATGAAAACAAAACTAACTAACATATTGA
>NW_011490562.1:6928-8130 GCF_000754665.1 Bison bison bison | reverse complement strand
ATGACTCCACCCCCTACACATGACTCAGCAGTATCGCCTTGCTTCCATGGCTGCCCAGCTTTCCTCCACAGGCATTTCCACACCTCTGTCTCCTGAGATTTATTTTGAATGGTTCTCCACACATGCTGGGGTGTGTGTGCCTGTGTGTATGTGAATAGGAAAATATTTGCAGCCTGAAGTGAAACAGAGGCAGGATCTCACAGAACAGAGACTAACTGGAAACTCCAGTGGGAAGACATATAAGTGATATTACCAGGGACCTATCTGGCTGCCTGGGAGGTAGGGTAGAGGCATAATTCCTGCTCCATAGCATACACCAATTTGTCATCCAGGATACTGGCTTTCTCTGATAAGAAGAGAATGCTGAAGAGTCTTTTTACTTGACTCTACTTACTCATTAGTAGGTAACAAGGAAGCCTGCACATCTTGCCACCAAGCTGTGACCCAGAGGGTGCCCAGGTACCACCCCCTTACTGTATTATATCAACCTTTCTGAGCACAGGTGAGCCAAGGGCTTCATGAAGGCCTAGTTTCAATGGACTGGCAAGACTATTTGTTTTCCTTAGAGTGTCATTTCTGCTCCATGTTGCACTCATTAAATATGTTTATGCACCAATTGCTAAGTCAGGATACTTTCCATTTGGTGGCTCTGTTGTAAGGCTTTAGAAGCTATGTTTGTTATTTATAAGTCATGCTGCACATATATTCTCTTTCTTTACACCAACTCCCATAATCTCAATTAACAAAAACATCCAAAAAAGAAGTCTAAGAAAAATATACATTGTTTGATCAGTAAAGACCAGATTATACAATCAAAGGGATATTAAACAAAACAGTAGCAATGCTTAACATGTTGGGAACTCACAAGGTTGCAGGCACATGCAAAGGTACAAAACAATTGGCATGTAGTTCATCAAATCCTAATAGCAATCCTGAAAAGTGGGTATCGTAGAAATGTAGAAAAGTACAGTTCTTATGCCCCATTTCAGAGGGAAAACGTCAGCCAGCTGGCTCCTAGAGAAATTTGTTCCCTTTGTGAAGTTCAGCATGACTCAGCTCATTGGCCTATAAACTTGACTATACTGATTCGATGAATGTGGAGCTATCTTTCAGAGATAAATCATAAGTCAAAGAGAAATCACCATGAGACACACCAGATACTCAAACCCACATGCTCAGCATATGTATCTATCAGTCAGGGG
>NW_011490562.1:4962-6828 GCF_000754665.1 Bison bison bison | reverse complement strand
GCTGGTACTACAATCATTGGAGGAGGGTTTAATAAAGGAGTTACTTACAAAAGTGTAGGTAGGAATAGGGAAACCATACAGGATTGTACAGAACTGAAGGCTAGTAAAAATTGTTCTATTTCCACTTGTAGGCCTGACAGGATGAGGGGAGGGAGTGGTCTCAAAGAGACAGCTTTAGAGAAGGAACCACCTGGACAGGAGTCACAATGTTGTCCTGAGGGACTCAGTCTACACAAACCAGTCTTAACAAGGAGAAAGCTGTAGGAATAAACAAATGTTCTGAAATCACTGTTTTCTTCTCCAGTTTCCAGATACGGCTTCATTAGAGAAACCCAATAAGAAGCCACAGGCAAGATTTTTCCTTGAGGCAATCGATGGAGGTCAACTGCCTAGAGTACAGAGTAAGATAGAGAAAGGTGGAGAGTAAATATTCAGAGACATTGAACATCTTCTCCTTAAACCAAACCTTGGTCAGAATTCACTTCAACTTATCATGAACAATAACCATACCAAGGGACCCTTGGAGTTTCTGTGGTCAACCCATTGCCCACTGTAAGCAGACTATGTGAAAGGTCAGATCATAATTAGAAATATGTTGGTAAGCATGGATTTGGTAAGGGAAAATAGGAGTAATTAATGATATCAATATAAGATTGCTTGATCCCAGTAAACCAGTGAAGTTGCCCAGTCGTGCCCGACTCTTTGGAATCCCAAGGACTGTAGCCTACCAGGCTCATTCATCCATGGAATTTTCCAGGCAAGAGTACTGGAGTGGGTTGCCATTTCCTTCTCCACGGGATCTTCCCGACCCAGGGATCGAACCCAGGTCTCCCACATTGCAGGCAGACGCTTTACCGTCTGAGACACCAGGGAAGCTGCCCGATATATTGATATTAAAGAAGCGATGAATTCATTCTTGGGACTAGAATGCTGAAAGCTGAAAAGCCCTCTGGTATTTATTGCTGCATAAGAAACCATCCCAAAACTTAGTGACTTAAATCAATAAACAATAATTTTTCATAATTCTTTAGGTTAGCTGAGTGCTTCTTCTGAGCTGGCAACTTCTTAGGTGCTAGATGTTCTAGGATGGCCTCACTCACATATAAGGGGCTTCACAGTGAGATGGCTGAGATGGCCAGATAGCTAAAGCCTCTGTACAGATAGGCTCCTATCATCTACGAGGTTAGCCCAGGCTTACTCACATGATGGGGGAAGAGTTCCCAGCAGCAAGGGAAGGCAAGCCCCAATGTGCTTGGGTATCTATGCTTGGGTAATATATGCCAGTATCGTATTGGCCAGAGAAAGTCACATTGACAAAACCAGATTCAAGTTTGGAGGACTAGACTCTACCTCTTGATGGAAGGAGCTTTAAATCTACCACACCCATGTTAGAAATGGTCTATCCTGTTGACCAAGAAACACTCAGAAATTGTTGGCTTACATTCTGTCTCCCTTTACCAATATTTGGACAATTGTGTGTGATCTGCTATATTTCTGTGGCTAACTGTGAGTCTTATTCTGATTGCATTTGCTACCAGACCTTACAGACATTCTTTTTAGGGCTATTGGGTAGTGGGTCATTGTATTAATATTAGAGCTTAATTTTCAGATTATAATTGGATTTTTCTGGTTTCTAATTTTTCAGGGGGTCTTCCATTTAGTCCCAAAGCATGGACGATATGTATTATCATTCTTGTTTTCAGATGATAGAATTGACTGCACAGACAGTAGAGGTTGAATTTGAACTCTGATCTAACAGAATCCATAGCCTATTCACTTTCCTTTACATTCAGTTATTTCTCCAAATTTTTATGAAAACACTTGTAAACCACAAAGTACTACTAAAATATAAAGGAACATGAGCAA
>NW_011490562.1:1451-3960 GCF_000754665.1 Bison bison bison | reverse complement strand
CATAGCATAGCATAGCATCAAATATAGGGTTATTTTATTTCAGATAACATTAAATTCAGAGCTAGAGAAAAAGAGGTATGACAAAGTGTTGTCAAGGACACTGTCTCCTTGGCTTTTTCTGCTGCATCATCTCAAGCATATGGGTTTACAATATGCGTTATCAATTTTATCAGCATCTCACAACACATCTCACAACCCTAGTAGCTCAGATGGTAAAGAATCTGCCTGCAATGCAATGCAGGAGAACTGAGTTCGATCCCTGAGTTAGGAAGATTCCCTAGAGTAGGAAATGGCAACCCACTCCAGTATTCTTGCCTGGAAAATCCCCTGGACAGAGGGGCCTAGCGGGCTGCAGTCCATGGGGTCACAAAGAGTTGGACACGACTAAGTTACTAACACTTTCACTTTCACAACACATACTTTGGGAAATGCTAATCTAAATGAATCCTTTCATTTTATAGATGCAACAGAATTTTATTCAACATATAATTATTGAGCAGATACCAGATTCCCAAAACTAATTTTGAAGCTCTGGAAAAGGCCAGATAAGAAAATCAAGATTCAGAGGGGTGAAGTGGTTTGAAAGTTGACACATGAAGTAAATAAATCGAGTCCAGGGTAGTCAGAACCCTCTAATGGTCATGTTCCCTTGCCCTGACAAACATGACTAAACCTCACAAAAATTTATATAGGGCAGGTATTATTGTAATAATTCTTTTTTTTTTCAGATCAGTAAATGTGGCTCAGAGACAACATAACTTGCCCAAGATCACCCAACTAACAAAAACTCTGTTCTGATCTGTCTGACTCCAGATTCCTTACTCTTCTGCTGTGGCATGTTTATTGTTTTCTTATTATTACTTTGATATTGAAAAAGATAGAATCAGCTTTGGGTACAGAAGATAACCTGCTCTAAGGCATTCAGGGTTGCAAGGCGTGGGCATTCAAGATGCCAGTGAGCTGACCATCTTTGATGGGGGTTAGTCTACACATTAGTAGGTTGTGCTCTGCCCATCTGACCTCATTGCAGACACCAGATGTGTTAGTGCCAGACTTCATCAACACTCTTATGGCCAATAGAGTCTTTAGTGCATGAGCCAAACATCATTATCTTAAGTCCTGAGGAGGGTTGAACTTTCCAGTTGTACAGACTAGTGGCTTTCATGAGTTTTCTGACACTCCTTTTATAATCCTTTCTTGCCTTGCAGCATCCCCTCTTTGCTGTACCTGCTTTTTATATCCCATCTGCCACCAAGTTCTTTCTTAGGTTTCTTCCTTAGAAAAGTATTTTGAAGTGTTTCCTGTATCTTTTCCATTGCCAGTCCTCAGCATTGAATTCCTGGATTATTGTCATGGAGATACTAAATATAAAGCTGTTTCCAGCCTCTCCCATTCCACAATATCTTACCCTATGCTTCCAGAAAAATCCTCTTTAAACCTTATGCCATTTCCATGTTCAAAATGCATATACAATACCTAGCTTGTCATTACTGTCCTTTGCCAAATGTGGCAGACACTCCTGATGACTTATCCATGTCTCTTTTCCCCTTGTTTAATAACAGAGGTCTAGTTTTCTTCAGGCAGCAAGATGCCTAGTGATACATAAGTCTTTTTTGAAGATATGAATGACCTGTTCATCCCCATAAGAAGAAAGTACTGAATAAGCTCCTAGAAAAATTTATTAAAAAATGGCTGGCTTGGCTAGGAGGAGCTAGAATGTAGACTTGATGGATGTTAGTTAGGGAGATAGAATTCATGTGCTAAGGAGCAGAAAAACAGAAGGCACTTGTCTCTGAAAACTTTATGGACCTGCCATGACAACTCTGGACAGGCTACTTCTAGATTATTTTCAGGTGAGAGAAATAAGTCTAAGTTAAATATAAGCAGTTCTCACTTAACATCAATAATCCATTGCAGTAAAGACATATTACATTAAAATGCTAACTGGGAACGTATTTCCCATTATTTTAAATGAGAAAAAAAATGGGTTAATTGTCAATGTCACCAAAATCAGCTCACCAATTTCTCAAAGCATAGCTAAAACACAGTCAAATGCCAACATGTAAATAACAATAAATTGTGTTGAGATGTAAAATGCTCAAACTATCACTTCCTGACATGCAAACAGTCAGTGTAGTCAATGAACAACTGGACTTTTCACTTCTAGCCGAAATGGAGTAACAGGTACCAGATTTATCCACAGAACAGAAACAACCAAAACTGTGGCTAAACATATGAAACAACAGGTTTTAGGACACTGGACATGATGCAACAAAAGACAGTGCTTCATGAGGAATGAGAAAATAATGAGGTAAGCCTAATGAACTGGCCTAGTTTACTGACTTGAAAGAATTTCTAGGCTGAAGTGCAGGGAGTGGAGACTAAAGGAGAACCAAAAAGATTCCCTGAGTTGAGGAGATGTGCATGAGAGTCTGGAAAGAAGAATATGGCTTGAGTTTGCAAGATAGAATATCAAAGAGGAGAAAACCACACAAAGAGAAAACTGTCG
>NW_011490562.1:0-1351 GCF_000754665.1 Bison bison bison | reverse complement strand
GAAAACTGTCGTGATTTGTAAGCAATTACTCTTGAGTATTTAGCAGAGTACTGATCAGTGCATGCAAGTGTGAAAAGTCTGGAGGCTGAGAGAACCACCCCAAAGGATTGCAAGTAATAGTGCACAGTGCTCACACTGAGTCAGGAATGATCCTGCTAGCTGTACTGGAAAACTTCATAATGCATGAAGGATCAGGCAAGGGACGCAGAAGGGTCTTATCTCAGTAGTGGGGAATGATTATTATCAGAGAGCACTGTTCCAGTTCCACCTGTTGAATTTTAAAAGCAAAACTCAGAATACAAGGCATTTAATACAAAATTACCAGGCATGCATAAAAACAGGAATACATGACCTATACAGGCATACCTTGGAGATGCTGTAGGTTCAGTTCAAGACCACCACAATAAAACAAATGTCATAATAAAGTGAGTCACATGAATTTTCTGGTTCTCCAGTGCATATAAAAGTTATATTTATACTGTACTGTAGTGTATTAAGTACGCAATAGCATTAACCTTTTTTAAGAAAAAGCCCCGATGTATATATCTTAACTTAAAAATACTTAATTTGCTAAAAAATGCTAACCATCATCTGAACCTTCAGTGCATTGTGATCTTTTTGTTGGTACAGTGTTGGAAATATGGCAAGAACTACCAAAATGTGACAGAAACATGAAGTGAGCAAATACTGTTGGAAAAACAGTGCCAGGAGACTTGCTTGATGTAGGGTTGCTGCAAACCTCTAATTTGTAAAAACCACAATATCTGTGATATGCAATAAAGTAAGATATGCCTGTAATGACAAAAATCATCCCACAATTAAATCTGACCCAGGGACTTCCCTGGTGGTACAGTGGTTAAGAATCCATCTTGCAATAAAGGGGACAGAGGTTTGATCCCTCATCCAGGCAGATTCCACATGCCACAGGGCAACTGAGCCCACATGCCACAACTACAGAGAAGCCCAAGCACTACAACAAAGAATCCTGCATGCCACAACTAAGACCCAACACAGTCAAATAAATAAGTAAATAAGCTGAACCAGAACTGGTAAAGTGGTTAGAATCAGTAAAAAAAAATGACATTACACAGTTCAGAAGATCAGTTGCTCAGTCGTGTCCTACTCTTTGCGATCCCATGGACTTCAGCACTCCAGGCCTCCCTGTCTATCACCAACTCCCGAAGTTTACCCAAACTCATGTCCATCGAGTCAGTGATGCCATCCAGCCATCTCATCCTCTGTCGTCCCCTTCTCCTCCTGCCCCCAATCCCTCCCAGCATCAGAGTCTTTTCCAATGAGTCAACTCTTCGCATGAGGTGGCCAAAGTACTGGAGTTTCAGCTTTAGCATCA
>NW_011490561.1:42701-43044 GCF_000754665.1 Bison bison bison | reverse complement strand
TAACTGAGGTATAGTTGATTTGCAGTATTTGATAATTTCTGCAGTACAGCAAAGTGACTCAGTGATACACATATATACATTCTTTTATATATACTTTTCCTGAAGACATGTACCATGTCAGAGTAACCAGAGATCAAATTGCCAACAACCGCTGGATCATCGAAAAGGCAAGAGAGTTCCAGAAAAACATCTATTTCTGCTTTGCTGACTATGCCAAAGCCTTTGACTGTGTGGATCACAATAAACTGTGGAAAATTCTGAAAGAGATGGGAATACCAGGCCACCTGACCTGTCTCTTGAGAAATCTGTATGCAGGTCAAGAAGCAACAGTTAGAACTGGACA
>NW_011490561.1:37937-39741 GCF_000754665.1 Bison bison bison | reverse complement strand
AAGAAAAAAAAAAAAAACAATCAAAATATAGGCAGAAGATCTTAATAGACATTTCTCCAAAGAAGACACATAGATGGCCAGTAGGCACATGAAAAGATGCTCAACAATACTAATTATCAGAGAAATGCAAATGAAAAGTACAATGCAAATCAAAACCACGCTGGTCAGAATGACCATCATTAAAAAGTCTACAAATAACAAATGCTAGAGAGGGTGTGGAGAAAAGGGATCCTCCACTACACTGTTGGTGGGAATGTTAAATTGGTGCAGCCACTATGGAGAACAATATGGAGATTTCTCAGATAACTAAAAATAAAATTACCAAATGGTAAGAACAAAATAATGCCTACTTGCAGTGACATGGATGCAAGTAGAGATGATCATAATAATTGAAGTAAGAAAGAGAAGAACAAATACCATATGCTATCACTTGTATGTGGAATCTAAAATATGGCAAAGGGGGAAGGAAGAAGAGGGAGGCTCAAGAGGAAAGTGATTCATGTATAATCAGGGCTTATTTGTGCTGTTGTATGGCAGAAACCAACACAAGATTGTAAAGAAAGTTTCCTCCAATTAAAAAATAAATTTAAAAAAAAGAATCATCAGCTCAATACCAGAAAAACAAACAACCCAATCAAAAAGTGGTCAGAAGACCTAAACAGACATTTCTCCAAAGAAGACATACAGATGACTAAAAAATACACGAAAATATGCTCAACATGGCTCATTATTAGAGAAATGCAAATCAAAACTAAAATGAGGTATCACCTCACACTGGTTAGAATGGCCATCATCAAAAAATCTACAAACAATAAATTCTGGAGAGGGTGTGGAGAAAAGGGAATGCTCTTGCACTGTTAGAGGGAATGTAAACTGATACAGCCACTATGGAGAACAGTATGGAGATGCCTTTAAAAATTAGGAATAAAACCACCATATGATCCAACAATTCTACTACTGGGCATATTCCTTGAGGAAATCATAAGTGAAAAAGACACATGTATCCCAATGCTCACTGCAGTACTATTTACAACAGCTAGGACATGGAAGCAACCTAGATGTTCATCAATAGATGAATGGATAAAGAAGTTGTACATATATACAATGGAATATTACTCAGCCATTAAAAGGAACACATTTGAGTTAGTTCTAATGAGGTGGATGAACCTAGAGTCTGTTATGCAAAGTGAAGTAAGTCAGAGAAAAACAAATATCATATGTTAATGCATATACATGGAGTCGAGAAAGATGGTACTGATGAACTTATCTGCAGGGCAGTAATGGATATGCAGACATGGAGAACATATTTGTAGACACTGTGGGGGAAGGAGAGTAGGACAAATGGAGAAAACAGCACTGAAACATGTACATTGTCGTATGTAAAACAGATAACCAGTGGGAAATTGCTATATGACAGAGGGAGCTCAAACTCAGTGCTCTGTGACAACTTAGAGAGGTGGATGGGGTGGGAGATAGGTTCAACAGGGAGGGGACATATGTATACCTGTGGCTGATTCATGCTGATACATGGCAGAAACCAACAGAAATATTGTAAACCAATTATCTTACAATTAAACATAAAGATTGCAAAAAATAATAAATTTTAAAAACATTAAAAAAAATAAGTTAAAATATGGCACAAATGAATCTATCTACAAAACAGAAACAGACTCACAGGCATAGAGAACAGACTTGTGGTTGCCAAGGGAGTGGGGGTGCAGAAGAAGGAAGAACTGGAAAAGTAGGATTAGCAGATGTAAACTACTATATATAGGATGGATAAACAAAAAGGTCCTACTGTATA
>NW_011490561.1:37215-37837 GCF_000754665.1 Bison bison bison | reverse complement strand
ATGTATAAGTGAGTCACTTTGCTGTACAGTAAAGATTGGCACAACATTGTAAATCAACTATACTTCAATTAAAAACAACAAAAAAGAAAACAACGCTTCACTCACAATAAACAAAAATTACCTTGAGACAGTTCATAAATCTAAACATAAAGCCTGAAAGTATAAAATTTCTAGAGAAAAACACAAAAATACTGTAATTTTTAATTAGACAATGATTTCTTAGGTATGACACAAAAAGCACAATGTATAAAACAAATAATTGATAAATTGGGCTTCATCAAAACAACTGCTCTTCAAATGATACTACTAAGAAAACAAAAAGATAACCTACAGAACGGAAAAAAATGTTTGCAAAACACAGATCTGATAAAAGATCTGTATCCAGAATATACAAAAAACTGACAACTCAATTTTAAAAAGGCAAACAGAGCCCAATAAAAGCATAATTGGCAAAAGATTTGGACAATCACTTCACTAAAGATACACAAATGGCCAACTAGCATGTGAAAAAAATGTTTAAAATCATCAGTATTCATGGGAGCACAAGTTAAAGCCACCATGATATATCACCACATAAATGGTTAAAATTAAAAAGACTGACAATACCAAATGCTGGTGAAAA
>NW_011490561.1:34013-36486 GCF_000754665.1 Bison bison bison | reverse complement strand
TTTTGAAAGTCAATCATCTCATTGGAGACTTATTTTATTTCTTACTCTCCCCAAGTTCAATACTTGGCATATGCAAATGTATAAATTCACATTCAATTTATGCATCAAATGTACAATCAAAGTGAATGCTTAAGCTTACTTTTGAGCAAATAAGGATTTCTGTGTTAGAAAGTATCACTAACTACTTAAACTATCTTAAACTTCAAAGGGCCTTGCACTATACATACTAAACTGTACAGCAAAATATTACAGTGTCCTCCTTGTTACAAATATTCCCAAACTTTAAAATAAAACGAATTAAACTCTCTGATGGGAAAATGGATAATTCCATTGCAAAGAAACAAATATACCAACTATTTCTCTACTGGACTCTCAAACTACAAAAGTCAATCCATTTAGACCTGTAAACAGAATAATCTTTTTTGTTTTAAACACATACTTTTATTCACAGACATGTACCCATAATCCCATGGGTCAAGCAAGGGTTTATGCCCATCAGAATCAACAAGGCAAGGCCTCTGCCCTCTGGGAGCTCCCCTGCAGGGCTCCCAGGCTGTGTTTCCAACCAGCGTTTAGCAGGTATCAAAGCAAGTCTTGTATGTTTACCTGCTCACCTCTCCTCACACACTACAAAGTGATTGAGAATCACTTACTCTTCCTTATAGTTCTCCCACAACTAGCACAAAGACTTGCACCTAAAAAGAAGTACTCAAACGTTCTGATAGTAACTAAAATCTCACTCTAAGTGTATACATAGGTCTCTACAGGATTACATGAATAACAGATTGAAGTTATTTAAGCATGGAGAGAAACATAGGACATGTACTAGGCTGTTATTAAGGCTTCCTTGGGAAGGTAAAGATAAGATAATGGTATGTGTGGAGGCATTATAAATCTATTTTGTGTGATATAATTCTATTTATATAAAATTTTGCATAAGTTTGCATAAAGTAATGCAAAAATATTTTGGTGATCCTCCTTTTGTGCATCACAGGGTGGTGAGATTTTAGGTGAACTTTATTTTATTCCTTATATTTTTACGTATGATTTGAATTCTTTACCATAGTATATATTAAGTAACCAGAGAAAGTTATTTTCATTTGCGGGAGAATGTACCCTGTCAGTTATTTTTTCTTTTTTAATAATCCCTAAATGCCTGGCTTATCACACAAGTTTTAATAAATTATGTCGTTACTGTGATGGTTACTGGTAGCCATAACAATTACACAGAAATATTATTTCTAGTGCTCAAAGCCATTACAAATTACTTCATCTCCCTGAGTCTTGGTTTTCCCATGTGTAAATTAAGACTATTACCATCTACATTTTGTACTGTAGCCATGAAATTAAATGCAGTTATGAAATTAAATGAGATAGTGCAGGTAGAGCATCTAGCATAGTATCCTGAACAACTAGAAACTCAAAGACTGTTTTCTATCCCATCCCATCTGTCCTAATTAAAACTCCCCAAGATGAATGAGTTTTAGCATTAACACAACAGCAATTATGCTGTAAAATGAACCTATATTCCTACTTTGATTCCTGAGAATTACTTATTCACTTTCAAAGTACAAACTAAAATGTTAAGTTTAAGACACTTTTAAATTAAACTAATAAATATACATATACGTAATGCCCAGACATATAATTACCAAAGAAAGCAGCCACCATCTCCCAACTAGCACTATCAGAAAGCCTATACATTCTAGCTGGAGTCAAAAAATCTTGATGTCACTCCATACTGGATGACTCTGAAGTATAATTATTCATGAATGTATTATTTCCTTTAGGGTTGGTGAGTATTAAAAACAGCCTTAGGTTTTTTGTGAACTAAAATGGCCTTTATGAACTACTAGAAGCTAGAATAGTTTGGGGATTTGTTTTCCTTTTTTCACACATTCATCAACTCTCTTAAAAATTAGAACACAGATAGGTAAAAGGAGGGGTAGGAAATCACATATAATGATTAATTTCTCTCTGGTCTACAAAAGTCCCACTTCAAGATAAACATATACACAAATTGAATGGGAAAGACAAGCACTTGCCTAGCACTGAATACTAGGAGAAATCTGTATAGATTTTGATGTAAAGGAATATTGGTTAATTTAATAGAAAGTATCTTTGACTAACTAATTTAAGAAAAACAGAAGTTGTATTGTCCCTCTTAAAATGCCCCCAGCATTATAATGTAATTCACTTATGTCTTTCATGATACAATAGGACAGACATTATAGAAGTTAGAGGACTATACCACGTTCTTTTAGTAAACTCTGGATAGCATCAAATCATAGTTGAATCTTCAGAACACCTCAAAGATACTGTGGAGTTAGAACATATGACTGACATACCAGATGTGCAATACAGCACAGCTGTTATCTTTCTGGAAAATATTAGGACCCTGATCTTCTTTCAAAAATAAAGACATACCTCATTTCCACAGTGGCAGTCTGCAGAAGAAACTGCAGAAAAGCTT
>NW_011490561.1:30751-33913 GCF_000754665.1 Bison bison bison | reverse complement strand
TATAAGCCAAAAAAGTACTAGGTTATAGTATCTGACAATGGCATTTCCTTTACCAAAGACCACAATTACATTAAATCTAGCACTTGTATCTAGCAGGCTTTGAACAAGGATAGATAGTAGGGGGCAGGGGTCTTTTACAAAATCATTCGTTTTGCAAATTATATCTTATAACAAACTTAAGAGCTGATAATAAATCAAAAATGCTTTGAAAGTCTTACACTGTTTTAAATCATTTTCTTAGTATGATTAAACAATGCAAAACAATGATTAAAGTGGAATTATTCAACCTAAAACTCCTATTGCTCTTATCTGATTCTGGAGAAAATTCTACGATTTTTTAATTTTTATTTTTATTTTTTTTACATTTTTTTTAAAAAGACCATTTTAAAGAACTATTTAGCAAGTTAATGGGTCCATAATTCTAAGGGCTCTTCCATTATTTGTTTGGGTGTTTTTTTCTTTTAGCCTTTCCCTTGTGTTTTGTTTTGAAAAAAAGGTAATACACCTTGAGTCTCTAATTAGAGACCACTATCTGAACAGTCAATAAAGGATAACATTTTGACAAGGACAGGAACTAAACAAGTCTGACTAGCAGGAAATTTCCCAGGGCCCTTTTAAATTTAGGCTATTAGTCAGATGTTCTAAAATGGATGGAATTACAGAATCTCAACCTGAGAGAACATAAACAAAATACAGGTGCAAAGCTGAAAAACTAAATGTGTTCCCTCACTAACAGCAAAGTTTGCTACCATATGTACCAAACAGAAGCCCCAAAGGTGGGGATAAAGTCCAAATTTAAGCATTCATTATTCACCTGTTCATTCAACCTCCCATTTGACAGATATTAAAATCCAGATTTTTTGAAAGAGTTGTGACCTTAAAAAGAGATAACACTGAATTTTTATAGGTGTAGAAAAGATTCTCAACTATATCTTTACCAAAGTAATCTTTCCTGATGACCGGAGTTTTGGTAATAAATATAATGATAACACCCATAATACAGAGTTGCTGGGTTCCCTCACTTTCTGTGATCTGGCCTCTACATTCCCTCTTCTAAAACTGCTTTCCAAGGCCCCAGTTACCTCTCAAACATCAAACCCTATTTCAGCACTGAGTCATACTTCTCCTTGACACTTTAGGAGCCCTCTGTGATAGATCCATCAACCCAGACACCTCTCCTCTTTGAGTCCCACGTGTTATTTATTCCCTGGTTGTCCTACATCTATTATCCCTCTGTGTCTACTTCCTCTCGCTCTCCTAGCCATTGATCTTCTCTAGTCACTCAGTCTCTTTCTCTACATTCTAGAAACTTTTAGAATCTAGAATCTCATTCTATTTCATGGTTCATGCAAATTTCTATGTGGATAACTCCTATATCAAAGCCTCTTGTCCCAACCTCTCTCCAAAATGTCTACTCTAGCCAAGTGAACATCACTCTGAATGCCTCACAACATCAAATACAACATACTTCTAAAAATCAAATTCTGGGGGTACATGGAGGTCCAGTGGTTAGGACTCTCAGCTTCCACTGCAGAGGGCCCAGGTTCCAGCCCTGGTTGGGCAACTAATATCCGGCAAGTCGCATGGCATGGCCAAAAAAAAGCAACAAACAAAATCAAACTCTTTTGCCCTCCAAAATGAGTTTCTCTCCCTCTGCTGCCTACTCTAGACATTACAAACTACCAATCTTTCTGAATTAGAAGTCATCTCACTTTTCACTTTCATGCATTGGAGAAGGAAATGGCAACCCACTCCAGTGTTCTTGCCTGGAGAATCCCATGGACGGAAAAAAAAAAAGCAACAAACAAAATCAAACTCTTTTGCCCTCCAAAATGAGTTTCTCTCCCTCTGCTGCCTACTCTAGACATTACAAACTACCAATCTTTCTGAATTAGAAGTCATCTCACTTTTCACTTTCATGCATTGGAGAAGGAAATGGCAACCCACTCCAGTGTTCTTGCCTGGAGAATCCCAGGGACAGGGGAGCCTGGTGGGCTGCCGTCTATGGGGTTGCACAGAGTCAGACACGACTGAAGTGACTTAGCATAGCATTGAGTATCCTATTCCTCTGTCCAATATCTTATCAGTTACCAAGTTCTGTTGATTCTTGAAGCTTAGAAAGAAAGTAGTGAAAGAAAAACGATTCAAATCTAGGTGTGTCAGACACCAAAACAAAAGACAGAGCTCCAAACACTGTTCCTGCTTTACAAGGGAGAAGTAAGGAGACAGACACCCTGCACAGAATGGATCCTTGAAGACAGGAAAAAATGAAGATTATGGTCCCTGGGGTCTACTGATGGTGGTGCTGGCAGTGGTAATAATAAATACTAAGAGCTGTCACCTACTGAGCTCCTGCTAAATGCGTGTACCCTACTAGAAACCTACTCTGGTTCACTTTTGTATTCTGTAATATCTATCCACCAGGTCTATCACAGAGTAGGGCCCCCAAAATGTTTGCTAAATTAGTAAATCTGTTGTGCTACATTATGCTTATATCTAAACCATATAGTCCTAGAATACTGTAGTTTTTAAAAAAAATTTTGGTGAGATTTTCTTTTGGCTGTCATTGTTCTCCATTCTCTCCTGCAATGTCTACTCTATAGCTTAGAGTCTAAATCAATGGGCCAAGAATAAAATTCTGTGGGATCTGAGACAGTCCCCCACTCCCACAACTTCCTCCTTTCCAACATCTGATAGACCTTCATTTTTTTTTTACTCTGAATTTGATTTCTAAAATGTTTGAAGTCTCAAAAAGACAGGCCCCAATACAAATGTTGTTATTATAAGTATTTTTCCAAGGAGAACTATGTGTACTATGCTGTACCAGAATTCAGTTTATAAATTCCAACTACATAACAGTTGAACTAAAACACGTGCTTTAAACCAATATTCACAAAAAAGAGAGAAAAGACACAGAACCTACACACAAAATAATTTAGTGGCAAAAATATTTCATTATATCCCCTTGAGCATAATCAAAAGTATAAGAAGTTTCAAGGCTAAAAGCCTTGAACATATGGTTGCTGGTGGTTTTAAAGAAAAGGTTGAAATAGGCGGTCAAAGTTATATACACACATAAGTCACCACAGACTCTTAATGAAATAGCACAGGTAGAATGCTTTTTCCTTTTTAGTCTGCTGCTGCTGCTGCTGCTAAGTCTAC
>NW_011490561.1:28494-30651 GCF_000754665.1 Bison bison bison | reverse complement strand
ATTTTCCATTGACAAAGAGAAGCTGCCTCTTTTAAGTAAAAATTTGTTCCTGGTAAGATGATTACCTTGATACAGTTTCAAAAAGTGTATACAGTTGGTCCTCGGTATCCACAGATGCAGAACCCATGGATACAGAGGACTGACTGTACTAATCCATTTTATAAGGTACTTGAGCACCTGTAGGTTTTGATATCTGAGGGGGGTCCTGATACCAACACCCCATGGATACAGAGAGACAACTGTAGGATATCCATTGCACAGCTTAAGTTTTGAACTGGACATGATTCATCACTTTAAGATTTCACAAGCACCTACTCGATTTACTCAGTAATCAAATTTCCCATTTTCTGATATATTTATCAAATTAATCAGGAAAACACTTCAATTCTAAGGCTGCAATTACCTTTAAAAATAAAATCCCATGTCTGAATTGTGAATAATCAAAATCAATGTTTTTAGCAGTGAAGATGTATCAAAACAAGTTTCCTGGAGGAGCAGTTTTAATTATGCTTCAGTAAAGTCTGACCCCAACGAATTAGAAATTAGTTATTTTTCTGTGTCAAAGCAAACTCAAGAAGAAAACAACTATTTTTAAGAATTTTTAATTTATCTAAAGAATTAAAGTCTCCAAGTTAAATAATTAATCCCCTACAATTTTAAAACAATACATATACGAAATCTATGCATTTAATTAAAAAGTATGTCATGTCAGAAAACAGATAAATGAAAGAGCTGCCAAAATCCCAGTTTATAGTTGTAAATTCCTAAGGTTTTAAAGCACAGCCACAGGCTAATTGCCCAAAGACCTGCTGCCCACAGACATTTGCAGATGACTGAAGTTAATAGCCGGGCATGTCAATTTACTACGGGCAGCTCTCAGTGCGGACATTGTGACAAAAGAATTGGGTCAGGTTACAGCCTGTTGCTATTATCACGTCTAGATTTATGGTTTCTAACACTGGCCCTACAAGAAATAATGGAAATGATGACAGCAACAATCCCTGCTAGACAACAGATTACAGAAAAGCAAGTAATAAACCATAATCTGAAGTGACCAGAAAACTAAACATCCCTGACCATACTTCAAACATGAAACAGGTGTCAGTAAATGACCTATTTAAATATTTCTACAATCTCTCAAAATCTCAACACAAAAAAATCTCAAGTCTATAATCTAAAACCAAGCAATATATAAATGTATTTAAATTACTGAGTACTATATTTTAATTCTTTTAATAATCAAAGACAGTGTAGTTCATTTGAACAGTTTATCAAATTCTACCAAATTAATAAAAAACAGAGAATAATGATCATTACCTTTCAAAAACCTTTAAAGTATATTGGAAAACATTCCAAATAATACTTCACATCTTTCAAAAGAAAAAAAAAAAGGCAGTTTCACAGCAAAGGGCACAAGTTTACAACTGTATTCAGGGAGGCAAGAGAACCGAAGAAACATGTGATTCACTCACTGCTTAATTTAAAACTAAAAGAAGTTTGTCAATACATCTGCTTATAAGACTATGTCAAGGCTACAAGGTACCCAAGCAAATAGAGCTGTTTGTCTGGAGTTCAGCACCAGTTAACCCTTATGAGAAACAGAGGTCGAGAAAAATCAAATATGTATTCTAAACACAAAAAGCAAAGAGAATTCCATCACCTTTCCTGAGAAAAGAAAGTGTTCTCAAGATATGCCCTAGAATTGCAATATATCTGTCCCTTCTGAAGTTTACAATGGCACGTTACCATAAAAGGTGGGCACTCTTTCCGCTCTTACAACAATTTGCTCCTATAAACTTAGGAAGAGGCAGAGTCACAGCCATAAACACAGGTCACAAGTAGTAGGTAGTCAAATACTCTCTACCTTCAAATGTTTCCCAGCTCTTTACTCATACAAAGCATATTCTTTTTTTAACTCCTTAGTTAAATAAGAAACTCACTAGTCTATGTCAGATGAATATGAAATTAAACTGAACAGCACCATCATATAAACTGCTTATAGGAGCCTCAAATCTTTCACTGTTAACACAGTAAGATATTCTCATTTCTTTAAAACCTTTCCACCACATGCCTAAAAAATGAAAGCAAGAGAAAAGTTTAGGGATATATGTTTAGTAGAAGTCACTTAGCATAAAAATAACTAGTATTATTATTTCT
>NW_011490561.1:26782-28394 GCF_000754665.1 Bison bison bison | reverse complement strand
AAACCAAACAGCACATGCATATTTCAAATCTTAATTTTTATTTTAAATTTTTATTGAAGTTAGCCTACTTTAAGAACCGTCACCTCTGGTATCTTAAAAAATGTTATCACTACAGTAAAGGCATTTCTACTCTTAAGAGTAACCAAAGCCCAAACTAGTTAGAGCCTAGAAAACTTACTTGCCACTAAATCATGCCAAGCTATTTTAATCTAAAATAAACAACAGTGGTTTCTCTCATTTATTTCCCCAAGACAAAAGGATTATAAAGATTAAGAGCCCAAGCTAAGGTAGGGTAAACTTTTTCTTTCAAACTGACCCACATCTGCCGTTTTCAAAACGTCCAGGCTTTTGCTTCCTAAAATCAATAATCACTTCAAATTCTAAGATATGATGGATGTAGTAATTTTCAGACATTAATAATGTTCCTTAAATTCCTAAGGGTATTTGATTTTCTCACTCCAAACTACAAAATACCTGGTAATGCCAGACCAATATTCATACCATAACCTCACAGCTCTACTAGCTGATGGCTAGCAGAGTTCACTTAATTCATATCTTACATATCCTAAAAACCTGGAATATTACTAGGAAGAGACAATTTGACTTCCAGGGAGATGAGCTAAAAGAGAACATGACCTCAGATTTCCATTCACACTTGGCATAAACATAAAAAGGAACAGACAGAGTAACCTGGCAAAAAAAAAAAAAAAAACACAAAAATTGAGGTGACTAATGACTCAAATAGCAAAGGATCCTTTGCACCCTTCAGTGTTCCAGTTTCTAAAGTTCCAACAGTCATTTCTATTAACCAAAACGGGGGGAGGGGGCAGTAAATTTTCAAGTGCAATTTTCCTCCTCCCTCCCTCTCTCCCCACATTCTAAGAGCTCAAGCTAAAATTGGGATTTGGGCCTTCCTTAAATGAAACAAGGGGCTACATCATTCTCATTCAAAAAAATTGGCATTTACTCAGCCTTCACAAGGCACTTTACTATCATCAATTATTTCTCAGTGAGGCAGTGCAGGATTACCCTGACCATTTCACTGATGCGGAAACAGACACCAACAGCAAAGGGAACAGGGGCAGGAAGAGGGGTGATAGGAAGCATCTGGGAGGAACAGGCAGGCAGCTAAAAAGGAACAAACCCTAAAGAAAATGAGAGTCACATCTGGCTTATAGCTGACCATCATAACCCTTGTTATTTTTTAGCTCATAGAGACTTCTGAAATGTTATGAAAAAAAGAAAGGGCTCTAAATTGTCACTTAATATCTAGTTACAGCCTAAACTACTCAGTCATAGAAGTTACTTAACATTAAAAAATACCCACTCTTCAGAACCCATACTGATTTCAATTTATACCAGTAATTCATTTTCTCCCTCAAGCCTAACCAGTATGACATCTGTTTGACCCAAAAAAACAATCTCTCATAAAAATATATAGCTTTGGGCTTCCTTGGCGGCTAAGTGGTAAAGAATCTGCATGCCAATGCAAGAGACACAGGTTCGATCCTGTGTACGGGAAGATTCTACAGGCGGTGGAACAATTAAGCCTATGGCTACAAGTACTGAACCTGTGCTCTAGAGCCCAGGAGCCACAACTACTGAGCCCATG
>NW_011490561.1:25945-26653 GCF_000754665.1 Bison bison bison | reverse complement strand
AATTTTGTTTAGAGAATTATGACCAAAACACTGACTCCCTGAATTTGCCACTGAAAGAAAAAGACTACTTGTTCTACATTCATAATGATTTTCTTAACTATAATCTTGAGATTTTCAGTAATAAACTACTAATGGGAAGCCTTAAACACCCTAGAAACCAGCACACACAGCAGTAGGTTGAACTGAACGCCATACTACAGACAGCACAGGTACTTAATAAAGATGTGTTGATTGAACCATAAATCAAAAGGGCTGACCAACTGCTGCCTCAAGAGAAAAATCACCTCTTTAAGACTGACTCCAGTTTTTTTGTACATATGACATCATTAACTTTAAAGCATCCTCACACATTAACAATGTAGTTTGCCCACATTAATCTTTTTTCAAAGTATTAATTTCAAAACAAATCAGGTTCTCTGGGGGGAAACAGGTATACATCCTTGGAAGATCATGAGGTTGTGTGATATACATGAAATTTACTCAAAAATGACAGAGCCACTGAAAGTACTGTTGGGCTAAGTTTTTGAAAAAAACCCATCTGACTGTTTTGAAGAATATGGATAAAGACACAGACAAACAAATTCAAGGCATCATGTAAGTACTGATGAACTCTAGTCTCAAAATCCCAAATGGACTCAATTCCAAAAGCTATTTTCACATTCCTGCCATTGAATATACAAAACCACATAGTTAAAGAAAACATTCATC
>NW_011490561.1:25228-25845 GCF_000754665.1 Bison bison bison | reverse complement strand
AGAAAGGCAAAACTGTCCTTATTGAACATTTCCAAGCAGTGTTATTGAAAAAAAAATAAATATGCGTCTATAAGTTATAGTTAAAATACAAATGATTGTCATAGGAAGTTGTACTGCATAAATGTTACACATTTTATAATACTCTTTCCCCAAAACAGACATATGAACATCTCGGAAAGAAAACCATCTCCAATAACTTTGTATATCATATGATCATAAGGAAGTATTCACTTTCTCTGCCTCAGTTTCCCCTCCTAACCGCCCCACGCACTCTTAGAGACGTCTGTCCTAAAGTCAACCTACAGGTAAGTTGTAAATGCTAATCTAATTCTTCAAAGTAGAGGCTAGTTCCAAATTGTAATCACACTTTATAATGAATGACAAATGTATTACAACCTTTAAAAAAAAATCAATAGTTTTAAACGTAAACTTGTCACTACCTGTGCTGCCCTAACATTTGGGGTGAGGGACGAGGGGAAGGCGGCGCGAATTTACAGCTCAGCCCTCAAAGTTACGTACAACTTCAAGACGCAAAATCTATTCAACTCTCCTACTCGCTCTCCCCCTGGCGATTCACACTAGAATGTAGCACAACCACTATCCAGGTGGAAAAAGCG
>NW_011490561.1:24296-25062 GCF_000754665.1 Bison bison bison | reverse complement strand
TCTGTGCCTCGCCCTCCCGCCCCCTATCTCCCCCGAGAGCGAGGCACCAGCGCTGCCCTCAACCCATCCGCCCCGAGTCCCGGGCCGCGAGTCTAACGTACACACCTGGCACCGGGGCCCAAGCCCGCGCTCGGCCACAAGCGCATCCTTCCCAACTGACATTTCCTTCAGAAACTCCAAAAGTTCTCTCACAAGTCTCCGGAAAACTCCGGAACCAGTTTCAGCACGGACTACCAAAGTCATCCCTACTCCTCAGCCCCGCCGCCCACCTGCGTTGTCCCGGGACCCCAGCCAGGCCCCACCCACGGGCGGAGGATGCTCTAGAAGGTGCTGTCCGCGCTTCGGGTCAGGGGACCGTTGGAGTGAGGCCTCCGAACGCCGCGGGCGGGATGGGCCGGTGCCGGGCGACCGGGCCCCAAGTGTGAGGGGCGGCGCGAGAGCGATTGAGGGGCGTCGCGGAAAGCGCTACGCGGGGCAGGAGAGTCCCGGCCTTGGGGGCGAGGCCACCGAGGGGTAGGGGACCTTTGGGGTTAAGCCTCGGAGAGTGGCTGACTGGAGTGAGGGACCGATCTGGGGCCGGACCCCGCGGAACGTTGAGGGGGCGTTCCTCGCGGGGGACGCGCCGCCGGAGACTCCCTACCTTCCGCGGAAAACAGCCAGAGCCCAGAACGCCAAAACTCCTCCTCTCTGGTCTTCACGGAGCCCGGAGTCGCCTCACACCTCGAGTCTCGTCGGCGAAAAGAGCGAAATTCTATCACACAGATCC
>NW_011490561.1:21306-23559 GCF_000754665.1 Bison bison bison | reverse complement strand
AGGGGAATGCTTTCCCCTTAGCCATCGACTGTGACTCTCGGCCACCGCCCACCCTGGCCACGCACCGAAAAGGCAGGCGCTTCCCTAGGAGCTCGAGCAAATTCGATGAGCAAGGAAAAAGCAGTTCGTTAGAGCAGCTTGAGCAAAGCCACTCCTTCGCGGGTTGCAGCATAGTCCTCGACACAGCTTTTCTTTTTTTTCCATGAGTTTTTGCCAGCAATCCCCTCCAGCTCCACATTCCAGATTTAGTTGTTCCTTTAAACCCAGGCTTGAGCTAACGGGAACTAGATTAACCTGGAGAGTAAAATAATTCGCTCACAGGCTTGAAAGTACTCGGGAGCGTCTTCGAGAGTGGGTTTTGGGGTCTCCTCTGCTCAATTCCCTGGCCCGGAACCCAACGGTTTGCGCAGGTGGAGGTCGCAACTAGGGGCAGGGGGCGGGCGTTAAAAAAAAGCTCCAAAGGGAATCTCTCCCGGCACAAAATGTAGCAGACAAAAAACCAGAGAAAAACATCCCATTCCTCGTTGTGAGGTTGGGTATAGGCAGATTTAAAACTTTTGTCTGAAAAATAATACAATGTGCTGTGTTAGCTAAAAGTAAACCATTGGCAGGCCTTTCTCTCTACAACTTTTTTCAAAAGTAGAATGAAGGTTTTCCATCCATGATCTGCTTAACTTAGTACATGAGTTTTACTTAGGACATGAGTTTTAAAATCATAATTCGGGAATAGAAACCGAAATTTTTTTTTTAAATGTGGAATATATCCATTTTCTACAATGCAGAATAAAATTATTTTCATAGGACACAACTTATGCAATGTTAAACAAGGACCAAATTAAAGTATTATTTATTGTATCTAAACACTAGAAAATAGCACAAGATCAAATTGCATCCTTTAAAATGAATAAATAAATCTTAGTGCAAAATTCAAGAAAATTTGAAGATGAAAATAGAAAAATTAGGCCATTATTAGGTGCAAACTAGGGCTTCCCTGGTAGCTCAGACGGTAAAGCATCTGCCTGCAATGCGGGAGACCTGGGTTCTATCCCAGGGTCAGGAAGATCCCCTGGAGAAGGAAATGGCAACCCACTCCATTACTCTTGCCTGGAAAATTCCATGGATGGAGGAGACTGGTAGGCTACAGTCCATGGGATTGCAGAATCGGACACGACTGAACAACTTCACTGGTTCACTGGTTCAGGTGCAAATATTAAAGTGAGATTTGTTGCATCAGTTGTATATTATCACATAGGAGGAAAAGTTGAAATGGTCTAAGATGAAGGTTCAAAAATGTTTTTAAAAGCTAGAAAGTTACCTTTAACAGAAAAAAAATAAACATTTAAGTTTAATCTTAGCAAACCCTTAGTATGGGCTACTGAGGGGGGTAAATTTTTAATTACTGGCCATTGTCTTTCTAATCCTGATGCAGTAGAAATATCTGAAATTCATCCTACATTCTCTGAAAGACTTATCACTTAAGACTCTTACACATACGGACCATTTATTAAATTGTAGAAATAGTACTCTGATTATAAACTGCCTGTTTCAAGAATGCCTCATCTACTTCCCATATTTCCCATGAAATTACTGAAGCCCTAATTCTAATAATGTAATTCACATTATCTATATTAGAATATCTTCTCAATGACTGTGATCACCTAGGCATTTATAGAAGAGTCTCCTTGTTATATTAAATGTTATTAACAATAACAGCCACCATCTATTGAGCACCTACCAAGTGCTGAGAATCATGATAGCCTCTTTAGATACATAATTTTCAATATTCCTAACATTCTTTCACAAAGTTCTTATTCCCATTTTATGGAAGAGGAAATGTAACATTACATCCCAAATAGGTGCCAGAATCAGCATCTGAATATACACTTGAAACGTCCCTATCCCTTCCAACTTAGTCATCAATCATATGCTTTTGTTATAGACCATGTATTTTGTTCAGTTGCTCAGTCGTGTCTGACTCTTTGAGACCCCATGAACTGCAGCACTCCAAGCTTCCCTGTCCTTCACTAACTCCCAGAATTTGCTCAAACTCATGTCCATTAAGTATCCATGATACCATCCAATCATCTCATCCTCTGTCGCCCCCTTCTCCTGCCTTCAATCTTTCCCAGCATCAGTCTTTTCCAGTGAATTGGCTCTTTGCATTAGGCGGCCAAAGTATTAGAACTTCACCCTCAGTCCTTCCAATGAATATTCAGGGTTGATCTCCTTTAGGACTAATTGGTTTGATGTCCT
>NW_011490561.1:20826-21206 GCF_000754665.1 Bison bison bison | reverse complement strand
CACATCTGTACATGACTACTGGAAAAACCATGGCTTTGACTATACAGACCTTTGTCAGCAAAGTGTATATAGACATCCAATAAAAATTATTTTATTTACTTGTACCTTACTTTTCTCCCTTTGCAAAAATAAACTCAAGACTGCTTTTTAACCTTAGCATAGGTCAGAACATCACTGTTTCTTTTACATTACACAGAAGTGTCTCGCACACAGTAGAAAGCTGTTAAATATTTGTTGAATGAGTGAATAGATGAATGGATAATGAATACCTACTATTATGATGTTTAATTTTGCCTATAAAACATGAAAATGAGACTATATGAACTGAAAGAATAAGGACTAAGACTAGTAAAATCTAAATTTCATGCTTATTTTTCAAG
>NW_011490561.1:17898-18864 GCF_000754665.1 Bison bison bison | reverse complement strand
AGGTCCTTTATCGAGCCCATCTTTGCATGAAATGTTCCCTTGGTATCTCTAATTTTCTTGAAGAGATCTCTAGTCTCTCCCATTCTGTTGTTTTCCTCTCTTTCTTTGCACTGATCGCTGAGGAAGGCTTTCTTATCTCTTCTTGCTATTCTTTGGAATTCGGCATTCAGATGCTTATATCTTTCATTTTCTCCTTTGCTTTTCACTTCTCTTCTTTTCACAGCTATTTGTAAGGCCTCCCCAGACAGCCATTTTGCTTTTTTTAGGATTTAATATTAGTTCATCAGAATGAAAATATGATCTTCCTTCCTAGGATTTTTTTCAGTTGCCCAGTCATGTCCAACTCTTTGTGACCCCATGGACTGCAGCACAACAGGCTTCCCTGTCCTTAACCATCTCCCGGAGCTTGCCCAAATGCATGTCCATTGAGTTGGTGATGCCATTCAACCATCTCATCCTCTGTTGTTCCCTTCTCCTCCTGCCTTCAATCTTTCCCACCAATCTGGGATTCAAAGCTATGGCTTTTCCAGTAGTCTTTCCTAGGTAAGCAGGTTTAATCTAGATTTCCATCAGCAGGCATCTGTATATTGAAACGTAATTATTTGCACAGATCAAGTTCAAGTTTTCAGATGCTTAGTGAAGTTACCCTCTAGTTTTCCCACTTCATGCACTCCTTTCTCCCTAAAACACAGATGCCTAAGCCTGGCAGAGGCTAGAGATCCAAGGTATTCCTGGTAAACTCACCATGCATGTTTTCACTTTAGTGAAAAATTCTATGTAGTTGGTATTAAATAACTAATTAAAATAGTAGCTGAGTTTACAAACATCTTCAGATACTTGTTTCTAACAAACTGACCCTTTCCCGAGACTTGGGTTGGATCCCTGGGTCGGGAAGATCCCCTGAAGAAGGGAATGGCAACCAATTCCAGTATTCTTGCCTGGAGAATTCCATGGACAGAGGAGCCT
>NW_011490561.1:16208-17798 GCF_000754665.1 Bison bison bison | reverse complement strand
ATAAACTTCTTTTTCCTAAGTTCAAAATAGTAACTTCCTTGGAAAAATATCAAGAGGTAAAGTCTGTGATATGAAGAGAGAGATGCCAATCTAACAGAAAGACTATGTCTTATCAAAAGACAGAGCAGCATCAGGAGGCCTGAGCTCTTATCTTGAATTCTTAGTCTATCATCTACTAACTAGATTTCTTTAGCATCTTTCCATCCCTCAACTTTTTTCCTTTTAAAAATGGGAATAATAAAATCTGCCATGCTCCACAGCTGAGAAAGTGCTACTCAAATCTATTGAAAAACCACAAGGTCTTCCCTTAATGGATCCCCACACTTTAAAAAAAAACAAACAAACAAAAAAAAAACATAGATTCATCTCTTACCAACAACATGAATGAGATATAAGCTGACTTTGTCCAAGTCAGATATTTTATATACTGTGAAAACTAGCATAATTTCAATGAACATTATAGGGTACTGCTGCTGCTGCTTACTTATTTGATAGTAAAAGAACCTAAATTATTATTGTCAACCAAATGTCTCCTGGGAGACATGAATGAGGTCTGCTGCTGTTGCTGCTGCTAAGTTGCTTCAGTCGTGTCTGACTCTATGTGACCCCATAGACTGCAGCCCACCAGGCTACTCTGTCCCTGGGATTCTCCAGGCAAGAACACTGGAGTGGGTTGCCATGTCCTCCTACAATGCATGAAAGTGAAAAGTGAGAGTGAAGTCATTCAGTCGTGTCGGACTCTTGGCGACCCCATGGACTGCAGCCTACCAGGCTTGGGATTTTCCAGGCAAGAGTACTGGAGTGGGGTGCCATTGCCTTTTCCGATTATAGGGTACACTTGGCCATTATTACATTCACCCAGTCCTTCAGTCAAAAACCAAACATTTATTGAACACTTGTATGCAGCTTTGTTGGAGGTGTGGATATCAAAATTAATAAGACAAAATGAATAAGACAACAGTTAGAACTGGACATGGAACAACAGACTGGGTTCCAAATGGGAAAAGGAGTACGTCAAGGCTGTATAGTGTCACCCTGCTTATTTAACTTCTATGCAGAGTACATCAGGAGAAACACTGGGCTGGAAGAAGCACAAGCTGGAATCAAGATTGCCGGGAGAAATATCAATAACCTCAGATATGCAGATAACACCACCCTTATGGCAGAAAGTGAAGAGGAACTAAAAAGCCTCTTGATGAAAGTGAAAGTGGAGAGTGAAAAAGTTGGCTTAAAGCTCAACATTCAGAAAATGAAGATCATGGCATCTGGTCCCATCACTGCATGGGAAATAGATGGGGAAACAGTGGAAACAGTGTCAGACTTTATTTTGTGGGGCTCCAAAATCACTGCAGATGGTGATTGCAGCCATGAAATTAAAAGACGACTACTCCTTGGAAGGAAAGTTATGACCAACCTAGATAGCATATTAAAAAGCAGAGACATTACTTTGCCAACAAAGGTCCGTCTAGTCAAGGCTATGGTTTTTCCAGTGGTCACGTATGGATGTGAGAGTTGGACTGTGAAGAAAGCTGAGCGCTGAAGAATTGATGCTTTTGAACTGTGGTGTTGGAGAAGACTCTTGAGAGTCCC
>NW_011490561.1:15652-16108 GCF_000754665.1 Bison bison bison | reverse complement strand
ACTGACTCGATGGACGTGACTCTCAGTGAACTCCAGGAGTTGGTGATGGACAGGGAGGCCTGGCGTGCTAGGATTCATGGGGTGGCAAAGAGTTGGACACGACTGAGTGACTGAACTGAACTGAACTGTATGCAGCTCTGTTGGAGGTGGGGATATCAAAATGAATAAGACAAACTGAACACTCCAGGAGTTTACACCCAATCAAAAGAAAGAGGGAGGAAAGGAGGGGGTTTAAAATCTTCAAAAGAACTAGTATCTTCTATCACACCCTTCATCATAGCAAAAATTTTTAGATGTACCATATAATACTGCATAACCCGATGAATGGAATTGCAGTTGACTGACTGACACAATGTCCTTTGGATAGTTAAAACATTTACTAGTTCTGATTTTACACTTTTTGTGCTGGTTCTTCTCCATTTGAGCCATTACCCACGCCCCCCCCCACACACACAC
>NW_011490561.1:14084-14575 GCF_000754665.1 Bison bison bison | reverse complement strand
CACAGAGTCAGACACGACTGAAGTGACTTAGCAGCAGCAGCAGTAGCAGCAGCATACCTTCTGTTCCTGCTTGGACCATTATTGAAATCATTTTATTCTCATATTTTAAGCCTTGCAATTGAGAGGATGGAGTAGTGGGTTCAGATATTTGTTTTGAGAACTTATAAACTTGAGACACTGTGGTTTATATAGCACCTTAGGATGTCATAGCCTGTTATGTGTAAACAAGTCACTATAATACTGTGGATAAAATCAACTTGGAGATATTGTCTTAGAGTGAAGGTTAAAGAAGATATGTATAAAAAACACATAAATGCTATCTGTTTATTGATAATAAACACTCCACAGTTACCAGTTCCCCATGGCCTATTTTTTTAGAGGGTGAAAGAGGTGATATTTGAACTCAGAGGGGAAGAATGCAGAGATTGCCAAACAAACAAACAAGATGATAGGGAACCACATATGTGCAAGGTAATGAAAAGTCACAGCAT
>NW_011490561.1:12588-13913 GCF_000754665.1 Bison bison bison | reverse complement strand
GCAGAGGCTGGGAATAGTCAGAGCAGTTGGGCTTTGATGGTCACAGGGAGGGGAATGAGGACTGGAGCACCAGAACAGGCAGCTGGCAAGCTGGACTGACCACCTCACAAGGCCACTTCAACAAGTGTGGTTTCATTGTTGGTTGTTTCTTTTTTTTCAATGGACCTTAAACTTACATTCAATAAAGTGCACATATCATAAACATAGAGTCTGATTAATTTTTACATATGCATGCACAGATGTACTCACACTGACGTCAAGGTATAGAGATTTCCAGCACCCCAGAAAATCTTATGACTCCTCCCAGTCAAGAATATTCCCTTCCTGCCTTCAAGTAACCATTGTTCTGACTTCTATCATTGTAGATCAGTTTTGCCTATTCTTGGATATCTTACCAATGGATTTGTATGTCCTCTTTGGTGTCTGGCTTCTTTGACTTAACATTTTGTCCCCAAGATTCATCCATATTGTTGAAGCATCACCCTCATTCTTAGCAAGCATTGCAGATGACTTTGCTGTCCCCCACTTTCCCACAAGCTGTTCTGTTTGATTAAAGCTATTGTAATTTGTCTTCCAATTATTTTCTCCTTTTCCTTCTTATGATGAATTCTCTTTAATTAAGGCAGTAGTTTGGCCTCCAATTATAGTAACCTTAGTTATCTTGATAATGAAAGTTTTGCTTTATTCAAATTCAAGGGCAGCTTTCACTTCATACTCAAGCAAGGTGGGGTACTGTGTAGGTAAACTATTGAACTTTCTTCCATTTTGAGTTTTCTGTCTAAATACAGATTTGTAAACCAATATAGTGGCTGGTCCGTAGATTTGGGCAGTTGCATTTTGTTTGCTATTTACTTCTGCTCTGCCAAAAGTAAACAAGAAAAAAATAAAGCCAACAACCAAGAGAATTTTATTGGAAAAGTAGAAAAGCAAACTAACATAAGGAATAATGGAAAAGCAGGCAAAGGCATCTGACAAAAGAAAGAGTATAATTAGGAGAGTCTGGATTTGAGAGAAGTGGGAACATGGTGAATAGAAGTGGTTACCTGCCTACCCTCAAAGGCCAAGGTGACTGGAGGTCTAAGAGATAGCACATATCATTTTTTTCTGCCCTGTGAAGCATGGAATGTTCTTTGTTCCTGAGTGGTTCAATTCATTGCATTTCTGTTCCTTTGT
Organism: Bison bison bison; assembly: GCF_000754665.1. Taxonomy (NCBI): domain Eukaryota; kingdom Metazoa; phylum Chordata; class Mammalia; order Artiodactyla; family Bovidae; genus Bison; species Bison bison. Next base: position 12,740 of record NW_011490561.1, on the reverse strand, counting down.
GAATATAGATGTCTGGAGACGTAACTCTTCAACTTCCCTGGGGCTTCACACCATTCATTTCCCTTCCAATCCCTGTCTTTCTGGGCCAGCCTCCTGTTCCAGTACCAGCTTGACAAATGGCCCCTCTCACTACTCATACTGATAATACTTTT
>NW_011490561.1:9835-12488 GCF_000754665.1 Bison bison bison | reverse complement strand
ATATATATATATATACACACATATATTTGGTGGGATGTTCATTGTGATTTACTCTGGTTGTGTTACCATCCCTAAGTGAGTACAGCTTGGATTTTACCAACTTAGATCTCTGAAGTCTTTTAGGTCATAACACTTACATTTAACTATTTTTTTGTATGTGTATATGTATTTAATTTCTAAAATACACAAAAGTAGAATAGCATAATGGACACTAGGTGCCCATCACTCAGCCCCAGTGATTATGACCAATTCTGCCTCAGTCACACCCCTCTCGGATCTCCCCTATCCTCTGTTATTTTGGAACAACTTCTAGATATCATATTTATTTTGTAAATACTTCATTAAATATCTCTAAAAGATGACTATTTGTATAACATACCAGTGTCCTACTGCTGCTATAACAAATTAACACAAATTTAGCAAGTTAAAACAACAGAAGTTTATTATCTTATAGTTCCGGAGGTCTCAGGTCCAAAAGGAGTAGGCAGGGTTGTGTTTCTTTTGGAGGGTCTAAAGGAAAATCAGTTTCTTTGTCTTTTCCAGCTTCTAGACACCACCTGCATTCTTTGGTTTACAGCTGCTTCCTCCGTCTTCAAAGCCAGCAGTATAACATCTTCAAATCTTCCTCACTTTGACCTTTGCTTCCACTGTCACATCCTCTCTGACTCCCCTGCCCAGTCTCTTTCCTTCATAAGGACCTTGTGATTACATTGGGCACACCAAATAATCCAAAATAATTTCCCCACACAAGATCATTAACTTAACCACACCTGCAAAGTCCCTTTTGCCATACAATCACAGGTTCCATGGATTAGGATGTGGACATCTTTGAGGAAAGCCATTATCCTGTCTACCACAATAACAGCAAGACCTAAGTAATTAGAAATAATTTCTTAATATCATCAAATACCCATTCACTGTTCAAATTTCCAATTGTCCCATAAAATACCATACTTTTTCCCAGCTTTAGGAAAACAGGATGCAAATAAGGTACACAAGTTTGGATGATAAGACTTTAGAGTCTTTTTATCTATAGGTTGCTCCTCCATCTCTCTATTTTTTTTTCCCTTACAATTTGTTAGTTGAAAAATCCTGGTTTCCCAAAACACACATTAGAGAAACTCAAAAACAAAGGCTTACCCTTTAAAAAATATTTAAATTTATCTGTTTGAAATAATGGAGTAAGGTAAGAATGCTTTGGAATCTACACAGTCTCTCATCAAGATTTAGGAAGGATTTTTAAAAATGGAGAACAATAATAACAGCAATGTTGAGTTAATGAGCAAACTGCTGGAAAGAACAAAAAGCAATACAGTGGACACTTGGACATTCAAAGGCTTGAATTTAGAAAGATAACCACAATTCAAGTATTCTAGACAGTTTTATCAGAGAAGGTAATGGCACCCCACTCCAGTACTCTTGCCTGGAAAATCCCATGGTAGGCTGCAGTCCATGGGGTTGCGAAGAGTCAGGCGCGACTGAGCGACTTCACTCACTTTTCACTTTCATGTATTGGAGAAGGAAATGGCAACCCACTCCAGTATTCTTGCCTGGAGAATCCCAGGGACAGAGGAGCCTAGTAGGCTGCTGTCTATGGGGTCGCACAGAGTTGGACACAACTGAAGCGACTTAGCAGCAGCAGCAGCAGACAGGTTTTATAGCAGTACCTCTATTCCCAAAGTACATGGTTTCTGAATAGGGTTTATCATGAGGATATTAGAAAAAGCATGGGGAGTCAGGGGACCTGGGTTAAATTAGGCTCTGCTCCTATCTAGGACTGTGACTGATTTAAAGGGCACCAGACTCTAAAGTGAGTGGAAAACAACCCCACCGGCCAAACATAAGCCCCTCTCAGGCTGGTCTAAACCCAGTATCTGGCATTGTAATCTGTCTGCATGATACCCTGAACACATTCAGTCTTCATTCAGGAAGAACATATTTACTGAGCCTACTACACTTGGGTCACGTGCTAGATGCATACAACCCACAAACAAAGAAGCAATCTTATTGCAAAGAGCTATCAGTGAAGTTAACAGACCAATTACAGGCGCCAATAGGTATTCACTTGTTAAGCAAATGGACTCTTACCTGTGTTTGCATGCATGCTCAGTCACTTCAGCCGTGTCCGACTCTTTTTGACCCTATTGTCTGTAGCCCACCAGGCTCCTTGGTCCATGGACTTCTTCAGGCAAGAATACTGCAGTGGGTTGCCATCCCTTTCTCCAGGGGATCTTCCCGACCCAGGGATGGAACCTGTATCTCCTCTGTCTCCTGCATTGCAGGCAGATTCTGAACCACCAGGGAAGCCCCCTTACCTATGTTTATGTAAATAAATAAAAATAACCCTTCATACAAAGTCTTGTAAACTTTGAATATAGGACATAGTGAAATCAGACAAGCCAACATGAAGTTCACTCAGAGAATATTTTCTTCCTTTTCTTAAAGAAGATCTTTAGCTTCTGGCTTTTGGAAATTTCCACCAAACTCTCCACACATTTCCAGCAAGTTGTCTTTCCAAACCATGCCTCTGGGCATCTAGAGGGAGGGAGTCAGTCAACCACATGGTCTAAAGCCCAGGGTCCTGCAGGCCTCAAATAGCATAGCGCTCTCAATGGCCTCTCTTCTCCCCTCTAGTGCTAGGGACCTCAATCCA
>NW_011490561.1:9087-9735 GCF_000754665.1 Bison bison bison | reverse complement strand
ACCTCAATCCAGGTTCCTGAGAAAAGAAGATGGAAAGTTGTGGTTTTGTGGGATGCTTTGTGTAAACCCAAAGTGTGCAAACCTTTTTTATTATATAGTGTCAGCTAGGAAAGGGGAAAAAAAAATACCAAGCCTAAGTCCATGAATTTCCAAAGCACGACACAACACGTTAAAAGTTTAGTATCATGAACAATCCAGTCCTTGTCGTCTACCCATTTGCTAGCAAGTTTCCACAAATAACAGGCAAGCTTAAAATTTTCATAAAACGCTTTGGCAGTGCAGGATGGGCCAACTTTCTGGCCGTCTCTCTGAGGAAATGACTGCAAATGTTTTTTGGTGTGAACAGCCTTAAGTATTTTAAATCCTTGGTAAATAGAGTTGCCAACAGTCCCAAATATGTTTTACTATTTCTGAATTGGACATTCAGGATTATTTTAGGAGGATATTTTTCAATGACAAATGTTTCAATAAATGAGTTGTCCTAATTCCCTTTCTCAAATATTAAGTGACTTTGAAAAACTTTGTAAATGAGAAACGAACTTTAGTAGCCAAATTGCAGAAGATGAGATAAATAAAAATTTCCTAGAAAGCATACTTAAAAACAACATGATTCTATTGAGGCTTCCAGAAATAGTATAACATCCACAG
>NW_011490561.1:8539-8987 GCF_000754665.1 Bison bison bison | reverse complement strand
TTTCACTATATGAGAATGCTGATTACTAAATCAAAGGTTTGACACACCAGTACAACTTACTAATCTGAAATGATTCTAGAGTTCTTTCTGCAAGTTATCCTGAAGGATATTTGTTCTAAATCTGGCTTCTACTGTGGTAGTCACTGGCCATGTGTAGCTATTTTTTTTTATTTTATATTGGAGCATAGTTGATGAACAATGCTGTGTTAGTTTTAGGTATACAGTAAAGTGATTCAGTTATAGGTATACATGTATTTATCCTTTTTCAAATCACATGCAGCCATTTTGAATTAAATTAATTAAAATGAAATGAAATGAAAATGAATTAAATTAATTAAAATGAAATGAAATGAAAAATTCAGTCCCTCAGTCACACTAGTCTGATTTCAAGTGCTGTGGCTAGTGACTGTCATATTGGACAGTGCAGAACATTTCCATCTCAAAGAAA
>NW_011490561.1:6445-7466 GCF_000754665.1 Bison bison bison | reverse complement strand
TGTGAAAGGGAAGTGTTCAGAGACCAAAAGCTGGTCGGTTCCAAGATATTAATTTTCTTATTATGCTTGATAACTTTTATAGCCCTAGAAAATAAGAAAGCCTTAAAATTAATTAAACTGTCCAACTTAAGAAGTTAAAAAAAGAAAGGATAAACCCAAGGAAAGTAGAAGGAAAGACAAAATAAAAACAAGTGAGAATATCAATGAAATGAAAACCAAAGAATAGAGACTAGCAAAGCTGAAAGTTGGTTCTTAAAACAACAGCAACATGAAAAATGATCCATATAGTCAATCAGTTTTCCCCAGATTAATCTGTAGATTCAGTGAAATTTCAGTCAAAATTTCAATGGGTTTTTTTCCAAGAATTCAGACGATAAGATTATAAATGTTATATCCAGGTTTATTAACCCTTGACAGTGTTTACATTTGGGACTGAATAATTTTTTGTCCTGGGGCATTGGTCACTGTAGGATGTTTTACAGCATCTCGGGCCTCTATCTACTATATACTAGTAGAAACCTATCTCCCACTATGTCGCAGGTTGTGACAATCAAAAATGACTACAGACTTTGCCAATGCAGTGTCAGGGGTGGGGCTGAGTGTGATAAATTCACTTCCAGAAGAGAACAACAGCTTTATGGCTTTAAAGGGAAAGGACCAAAAATAGCCAGAATACTTCTACAGTAGAACAGACTTAGTCTCCCAGATCTCAGAAGTAATTATGAAGCTATAAATTTGGAAAACTCAGCAGTGGCCACAGGACTGGAAAAGGTCAGTTTTCATTCCAGTCCCAAAGAAAGGCAATACAAAAGAATGCTCAAACTACAGCACAATTGCACTCATCTCACACGCTAGTAAAGTAATGCTCAAAATTCTCCAAGCTAGGCTTCAGCAATATGTGAACCGTGAACTTCCTGATGTTCAAGCGGGTTTTAGAAAAGGCAGAGGAACCAGAGATCTAATTGCCAACATCCACTGGATCATATAAAAAGCAAGAGAGTTCCAGAAAAACATCTATTTC
>NW_011490561.1:4405-4986 GCF_000754665.1 Bison bison bison | reverse complement strand
CCTCCGTAACTGTGAGAAATAAATTTCTGGTGTTTATAAACCACCCAGTCCATGGTATCTGTTATAGCAGCCTAAACAGACTAAGACAGGCAAGAACATACATTTCACAGAAGACAAAACATATATAAACAATTAGCATGTGAAAAATCTGTTAAATACCATTAATGATCAGAGAAATTCAAACCAAGACCAAAATAAGATGCTATTTTCCACATACTAACTGACAGAAATTTTAAAGTCTAACAATGTCACGTGTTGAAAACAATATAGATCAACAGAATTTCTGCTGTTAGGTGTGTATATTGATATAATCATTTCAAAAAATAGTTTGACCTTATATCATGATGTTGAACAGTCACATGCCCTATGATCCAGTAATTCTCCTCCTAAATTTATCACAGAGAAACTTTACATGTGTATCCTTGGAGACATGCACATATATAGTCATAGTAGTATTCTTCACAATAGCAAAAATCTGAAAACAACTCAAGTATGCATCAATAGAAGACTGGATTGATCAACTGTAGTATATTCATAAAATGAAATACTATAGTCAGTCAAAATGAATAAGCTACAGCAAC
>NW_011490561.1:0-305 GCF_000754665.1 Bison bison bison | reverse complement strand
AAGAAAAAGAAGGGTGGGCTTGGAACCAAGAGAAAATAAATTAATAATTGAGACTCTGGTAGTCATCTAAACTTAGATATGGAAAGAAGGGAAGTTAGACAAGAAGCAGGATAAATTTGGAACTGCAAGTAGGAATCTTTGGCTACCAATAAAAGCCTGAGAAAACTCCATTAACCTCTTTTGAAATCAGGGAAATTAAAATTAAAACCACAGTGGGATATCACTACAAACCCACCAGACTGGCAAAAAAATTTTTTTGCAGTCTTTTAAAAGAATGCCAATTATACATCAATTAAAAAGTGTTT
>NW_011490560.1:11403-11751 GCF_000754665.1 Bison bison bison | reverse complement strand
CTCCTCAGCTAAGGCTCAATCAGATCAGTTCAGTCGCTCAGTCGTGTCCAACTCTTTGCGACCCCATGAATCGCAGCACGCCAGGCCTCCCTGTCCATCACCAACTCCCGGACTTCACTGGGACTCACATCCATTGAGTCAGTGATGCCATCCAGCCATCTCATCCTCTGTCGTCCCCTTCTCCTCTTGCCCCCAATCCCTCCCAGCATCAGAGTTTCTTCCAATGAGTCAACTCTTCGCATGAGGTGGCCAAAGTACTGGAGTTTCAGCTTTAGCATCATTCCTTCCAAAGAAATCCCAGGGCTGATCTCCTTCAGAATGGACTGGTTGGATCTCCTTGCAGTCCAA
>NW_011490560.1:10316-11303 GCF_000754665.1 Bison bison bison | reverse complement strand
CTTTGGCATAGTCAATAAAGCAGAAATAGATGTTTTTCTGGAACTCTCTTGCTTTTTCGATGATCCAGTGGATGTTGGCAATTTGATCTCTGGTTCCTCTGCCTTTTCTAAAACCAGCTTGAACATCAGGAAGTTCACGGTTCACATATTGCTGAAGCCTGGCTTGGAGAATTTTGAGCATTACTTTACTAGCGTGTGAGATGAGTGCAGTTGTGCGGTAGTTTGAGCATTCTTTGGCATTGCACTTTGGAAAGTGGGGCTATTATTGTAATGTGGCCACTGTGGAAGTCAACTGGCTTCTGGGCACTGGGCCCACTGCCCTTGTGTAAAGTTACTGGGTTTTTCCAAAGACAGTCAAATGGAAGTGTATTCCAGTCTCACGATGTTCTGATTGATGCCACCTTGGGTGCTCACAGGACTTTATGGTTGAAAGGGGCTAGACACATGGCTGTCATCTGGGTCTCTGGGAACTTTCTATTTAGCTACTGAAATCTTTTAAATTAGCTTTTAATTTAATAGTGCCTCCTGCTCCTCTTTTGCCTGTCAAATTCACAAATGTAAGCCTGGGTTTGGTTTGGGCAAACTTGTGTTCTCTAATAAATGGAGGTGTGATCCACAAGTCTGAGTGAATGGTTTTGTTTTGCTCTGATTTAATAGTCTTAAGTATACACTGACATCTTGGTTTTTATATGTAATTTGTATGAAGACTAACTGCTAATATCACTTTTAAATTTTTCACAAGGAATGCTAATAAACTTTTCTGATTTTACTGGGTCTGTTGTTTTCTAAAAATCCAAGCAATTCCTCACCACCACCCCTTTGTCTTGTGTGTGTGTTAATTGCTATCTTGTCCAATTCTGCAACCCCATGGACTGTAGCCCACCAGGCTCCTCTGTCCATAGAATTCTCCAGACAAGAATACTGGAATGGGTTGCCATGCCCTTCTCCAGGGGATGTTCCCAGCCCAGGGATTGAACCCGGGTTTCA
>NW_011490560.1:4722-6827 GCF_000754665.1 Bison bison bison | reverse complement strand
CATCTTGTGTCAAAAAGCAAAGAAGTGCTCAAAGACTAATGGAGTCATGTCAAAAGGACACAGGAGCCAGAGTGACAAATTTGGAACAGTTTGAGGATCAAAAAAGGAAAATGATGGTGTTAGACTGTAACACATTAAAATAAAAATGCAAGAAAGGAGGTAAGAAAAGGGAAAGTTCTGCTTTACTGAGTAAGTCCGATTAATAAATGTAGAAGGAATTAAGAATTAGAAAAATCACCCTTTGGCACTCGCACTCTCTGTTGAGTCCTGCCCCAGGCCACAGGTGTGAGGCCACCAAAGCCTCAGCAGAGCCCAGAATCAAGGTCACCTCCAAAGCTGACTGAACCCCTTTGTAACCTTGCCAAGAGCCCCCTGATCATCACTAACAAGCTTTCTGACTCCCAGTTAAGCAAAGATGCCCACTCCAGTAAATACTCTATAGTGTTCCAATCAATCACCTAACGTCAATCTTCTAGCAGGAATTTTGTCTTGAGGCTATCTGTACAAATTGGCTATTAACCTATGAAAAAACCGTCAACTCTCCCTGGTCTGTCAGGAGGTCTGCCTGCTTCACTTGCAGTGCCCACTTTATCTCTGTTCTTTGTTAATAAATTCACTCCCTCCTGAAATTCTTTTCCAACCCGCACTTGGACTGTCTCAACATTTGGTGGCCCGTACAGGGACTGCTGTCCCCGTGAGAGAGCCCCCACTCTCCTTTCCTCTTTCTTTTCTTTTGCCTTGAGCCCTCTGCCAACAGGCAAGTGGCTGTGGAAGCAATTAAAGAACTCTGCCAGAATTACTCTCTGGTGTGTTCCAAACGCTCCACTGCCCACAGTACCCCAGTAGCTACCACCCAAGTGGGTGAGGGCTCTCTTTTCCTTTTTCCTCCTTCTCCCTTGAGCTGAGGACCAGGCCAATAAAACTGTGCAGGCACAGGTCAGGCACTTAAAAGCCACTAGAAAAGACTCCCATGGCAGGATAAGGGGGTCATAGAACAGACCAGGCTACCAGAGCATCTGCCCTCAGCAAGACCATTTCTATGCACCACATTAGGCACGTATTGGTTCAAGCAAAACACAGCCCATTCCCCAGGCCACCGCCTTCCTGGCAGGACTATAAGGTGGATTCCTCAGCCTGTTTTCTCTGTCTCTCACTTTCTTCTCTCTGTCAGGATTAATTTACAGGAACCTAGGAGCAACCTCTGAATCATCCTAGAGAGTGCCTTCCATGTTTCAGGGAATTGCTAAAAGGTGAGTCACTGTTGGTTCCGGGAAAGTCTTTTCTGTCCTTTCTGGCCCTAGTCACCACGTGCATTTTCACACTGTTTGTGCCTAGGCTTGTTCCTAGCCACAGGGTTTTGTGCCACTCTCTGTCACATGTTCAGGGGTCACCTCTAACTATCAGACACAATTGTTAGGACAGTTGGCCATTAGCCACATGGTGCCTTGTTGCATGCAGAGGGTTCATTGGGACATGCAGGACTCTTTCTGTGGCCGGTGAACTCTCAGTACCCCCATTCCAAGAATGGGCTCAGGTATGTCTCAAGAACCACCTTCAGACTCACCTCTGGGTTGTGTTCTCAGGACCTGGAAAAAATTTGACCCGAAAATCCTAAAAAAGAAAAGGCTCACATTCTTTTGCAACAAAACTTGGAGCCAGTACAAATTGGGGAAGCAAGAAAAATGGCCTCTGAATGGCACGCTTAAATTATAACATAATGCTCCACCTTGACCTCTTTTGCTGTTCCTTATGCTCAAACCTTTATGGTACTCAGTCAGAATCTGGACCTAAGGGATTCATGCCACATGTCTTTCTGTTGCTGCCCTATCCCCTCATTCCCCCTCTGTCTTTCCCTCTCCATCAGATCTCCTAGCTCAGGACTTTCTCCTAAAATCAAAAGCCAGGAAAAAATTCTCCTAACATTCTAAAGAATCCCTTTCTAACTCCTCCTATCTCTAGGGGTGGGGGTAGGGCGGGGGAGAAGAAAGTGGGAAAAGAAACAAGCTTCCCCTAATCCTTCAAGTTCTCTTACTCCTTCAGAATCTTCTGATCAAACTAAGATCCCACCTCCCCAGAGAAAAGAGTCCCTGCGGGGACACCATCTT